>NC_080425.1:89124036-89426638 GCF_029873635.1 Malania oleifera
ACCCATTTAAAGAATATAATGTGCACATTAATGTATTGAAAATTATTTTTGTTCACTATTCACTTAGCATACAACTTATACATAAAATTATTGCTTTGCGTAGGTCGTTTATATTTACCGGGCGTCAATCTAGATGGCAGGAAGTTCAAGCAGTATTCCGGTTCTGGTATTGTTGTACATGGGGGGTAACATTATAACCGGCCAAACCGGTGTTAGTTATAGTATTCCGCCAGTTCAACCTATTAGAATTGGTCATAGGTGTAAATTAACTAAATTGCATACGAAGATATACAAGTATTTGCAAATTGATCCAGATCAAAATGCATTGCGGCTAACCGCGAGATACCCGATTAAGGGGCATCATGATACAATATTCTATGAGGTTGTTCCCGTAACTAGTGATTACGGTTTACGCATGGTGTTGGATGCACACTGCGTAGGGACGACATATTTGACTGTGCAACTGTATGTTGAACTCATTCCTCAAATGCGTGTCGCCGCACATGGGCAGCCGAGAACGTCTATTGAGCACGTGGTTGAAGCGGAGGAAGAAGATGCATATGTTGGTGGGATGCCTGTTGTGGATATGAACGAATGTCCACGATCGTCATTCGAGGCGCAGACGTATGAAGGAACTACTATCCATACGAATTTTCATGGTGTTTGCGAAGATGTTTCAGCAGAACAACCAGGATCGTTGTTCGCAATAGCGAACAACGCGCTGGACGTGGGGATGAACATCACGAACGATGTTCATTTACAAGATGACACGTACGAGGAGGAAATTGGAGAAGGGACGAACGAGTTCCCCGATGATGTCGACCCACCCCCCCGTCAATCGAACGATGGCACGAATACGGCAGACGGCATGGACGAACCTCCTATGTATGGTGTAATTGACGTAGAGGCTGCAGATTTGTCCCATGGTGACGAGCTTGGGATGAATCATCAGAACTGAGTCAAGGGATGCTATTCGGGTCGAAAGATCAATTGATAGCTGCTGTGTGAATATACCACGCTCGAACGCACCATGACTTCTACGTCCTGCAGTCGACCCCACTATTATGAGTTGTTAGGTGTAAGAACTCTGAATGCAGTTGGAGACTGCGTGCGATGTATCGTCAGAAACATCGATTCTTCGAAATCACTCAATATGGTGGTCCGTACACATGCTTCAATGAACTCCTCTCGCAAGACCATAGCCAAATCACGTCGTCCCTTATTGCTAGTGAGGTTGTGAATATGATAAGGGGTGATGCGTCGACCTCAATCGCTACATTGAAAGAATTCATAGATCGTCGTTTTGGCTATTCCATCTCATATAAGAAAATTTGGTTAGACAAACAAAAGGCAATTGCCCAAGTATTCGGTGATTAGGAGAAGTCTTATCAGACGTTGCCTAGGTGGATGGAAGCAATGTGCACTTATAATCCTGGTACTGTCGTAAAGTGGAGGTGGAACCCTATACTGGGCAGCGATCAGACTATAACATTTGTATCAGTCTTTTGGGCGTTCGCAGCATCTATTCAGGGTTTTCCCCACTGTCCTCCTGTGATCTGTATAGATGGGACACACTTGTACGGTAAGTACAAGGGAAAACTCCTTATTGCGACGTGCCCGGATGCAAATAGGTAAATATTTTCCATTGCATTTGCTATTGTGCAAGAGGAAAGTTTGGACACATGGAATTGGTTTCTGTGTTGTCTTCGTTCCATTACCGATAGGGACGACATTTGCCTTATATCAGATAGGCATCCAGGGATCATCGCTGCAGTGTCTCACAATCCCGATTGGCAGCCACCGCGTGCGCACCACCGATTCTGCCTTCGACACGTTGTAAGCAACTTCAGCACGAAAGTGCACAGTGTCAATCTTAAGCGAATGGCTGAGCGCGCGGGAAGGGAGCATCAGGTTAGAAAGTTTAACATGTGGATGGAGAAGATCTTCGATGAGGGTGGGGAACCCGCAAAGACGTTCTTCGATCAAATCGCTCCTCATATGTGGACTCAGTGCCACGATGGGGGCAGAAGGTATGGGAACATGACGACAAACCTCGTCGAATGTTTTAACGCCGTCCTTAAGGGCGCTCGTAGCCTCCCAATCACTGCCCTTGTGCAACTGACATTTTATCGCGTTGCACATTATTTTAATAGCCGACGTGAGGCTGCTCGTAATGCAATATCAGGAGGAAATGCATTAACTCCTCATACATTGCTTGCGATGGAAAGAAGGAAGTTGAAGGCAACCGGACATCGCGTGACGACGTTCAACCGGTCTAGAGGTACTTTCAGCATCACGACTGTGCAGTTGGGACCTCATAAAGGAAACAACGTGCAAACACTTCGCATTCAGGATTTGCACGGCTGCTCGTGTGGGAAGTGGCAAGCCTTACACTTTCCGTGCTCCCACCTTCTCGCTGCATGTGCGGAGACACGACTCAACCCCATACAGTACGTTGAGCCTTGTTGGACCACCGCCGAACATTATGCGACATATGCGGCGGATTTTCAGCCGATTATGCACGAGGCGTACTGGCCAGCATCGTCTTTGCCGACTATACAGGCAAATCCAGCGTATGCTCGACATAAAGGTCGTCCAAGGAGCTCCCGTATACACAATGAGATGGACGCTAGGGAAGGTAAGAAAAGGAGCACGTGCAGTATATGTCATCAAGAAGGGCATAATCGCACAAGGTGTCCGAGAAGGACCCACTCGGGCGATGCAGCGGGACCGTCACGTTGATTTCGTATGCAGTTTTATACTATTTCACACCGTATCTTTTTTATTTATACCTATTTTGATGCAACGGTGCATTTCCAGGATTGATCCAGGGCCGTCTGATCCGAGCATCTTGACGATGGGCGATCATCACAGGGCCAGCCGAGCATGGGCTGAGGGGCATGCGGAGCTACTGTGCTGCCGAGGGGGCACGCAGTTCGCCGAGCGTTGGTTAGAGGCAGACCCCCGCATTGTCCAGCTGATACGCGATGCGGGGTTTTATGGCATTTATCGGATTGCTCATATCCAGCTTGATTGGCATCTTGTCACATCATTGGTGGAGCGATGGAGACCCGAGACGCACACGTTCCACCTACCTCATGGTGAGGCCACCGTCACATTACAGGACGTAGCTGTTTTGTTCGGGTTGCCGATTGATGGGCGAGCTGTCATAGGTCGCACTGCCGGACCAGTGGAGGGACCTACAGACCGTCAGGGTCGACTCGCCCTGCGTACTATGTGCGAGCGTTTGTTAGGCATTGTTCCGCCTGACAGCGAGTTGGTTGGTGCACGCATCCGTATGCGGTTCCTTGAGGGGGATGCGTTTCGTGAGCTCCCAGCACATGCAGATGTTCAGACAATAGCATGCCACGCACGAGCCCACTTGTTGCGTTTGATTTGTGGGGTGATCTTCTCGGATGTTTCCGGAAGTTATGCGCATCTTATGTTCCTTCCACTTCTTGAGGACTTCGGAGCGTGTCACTCGTACAGTTGGGGGTCCGCCACTTTGGCGTGGTTGTACAGGGAGATGTGTCACGCCGCGCACCACTCGAAGACACAGATTGCGGGCCCCCTTCGCTTACTCCAAGTTTGGGCTTGGGAGAGATTTCCTTCATTCGCGCCTACGCGGCGAGGTTTCCTGCAGATTGAGAGGAGTCAGGATGGTCGTCCGGTTGATCCTCTCCTGCTCGCATATCGATTAGTATCTATTTTATCTATCCCTATATATTCACTCAATAACTATTACGAATACTAATTCATAATATGTAGTAGTCTTGCATTTGGGAACTTAGATTTCATCTTATACAGATGGAGGGACGACTTGAGGGCATCGATGGTTGCGCTTCACACATTGCCCTGGTACAGGTTCGAGTTGGACGTGCACCGGGAGCATGAGGTATAAATCAGTTAAAGTATAGCACATGAAAGCATTTCTTTCTTTCTTTCAGTTGTGTATAGTCCGCATAACTTTTTGTTTTGTCTAACTACAGTTTATATGGATGCCCTACACGGATGAGATTTTAGCCGACATGCCGCCTGCCTATGCAGACGGGAGGGACCTGTGGGTAGCGCGAGTGCCACTCATATGCTTTCATATTATTGAGTGGTATCTCCCTGATCGAGTCATGCGACAGTTCGGGTTTCGATAGGTCATTCTCGCCCCATTTATGACTTCGGGGGTAGATATTGTTGGGGACGATCTCAACGGCATGGATGGACGCGGTCGAGGGGTGACAGACTGGTCGAGTACGCACGCGTTATTCGTCACTGCGTGGGAGCATTGGCGAGACTACATCGTACGAGGAGTGGCGGAGCACAGTCCGATGCGTCCAGATGACCCATAATTCACTTGGTATAGGTCTATCACACGCCGCTTCGTCGACAGGACCGCAGCTGTTTATTTGAGCCTCGTAAGAAGATTAATGCCACAACTCATTTTATTATATATACGTTCCGATTTGAATGCGTTAATAAAATATGTTCATAGCCTGCAGGCTGACATAGTCATTGAGGCAGAGCAGATCTCGTCGGATCCTGCGATCCACCGATTGATGAGTGCTGCACTAGACCTCGTCCACGAGGACGGTCGACGGATCCCAGAACGAGGAGGTCGACCTGATGTACCAGCACGAGGAGGTCGACCAGCTCCAGTACGAGGAGGACGACATGCCTCCTCTAGTCGTCCAGGGACTCCGATGTCCTCCCCACTAGTCGTACAGGCCGAGTACTTGTTTGGCCCGTCAGCGCCTTATGCGCCTTCCACTGCAGCTCATATTGCCGGACCATCGAGCAGACCGACTGATGCCCCATCTGACTCTACTGCTACCCCATCCATGTCATTTTTATTGGACGATCTTTTCGATGGGGTGGGGGTCGATGCACCCCCTAGGCCGCCTCGTTCTCGTCCCGAGACATCGTATCATTTCTCACCACGTGCGCTCCGCATGGCTGATGATGATGATGCAGCACCTCTTTGGGGAGAGGATTCACATCCAGCATGACGGGCCAGGACACCTGATGATGCTGACGAGCAGGGAGAGGGTAGACGCAGACGGTAGCCACCACGACCCCGGAGACGACCTCGCTGCGGCACGGAGTAGTTTAGCATTACTTTAATTGCATTTTATTTGTATGTATATCATTGATTGTTTTGATTTCATTTGTATATAATTGATTATTTTTTTTATTCTTTTGTATATATCATTTAATAATTCGTAGCTCTAAAGAATTCAATACTGCAAAATCTAAAAAATGACACATAATTCGTATCGTGTAAATTTGCATGTCTAGTTAAGTTAATTCCTTAAATTCAATTCTTCAATTTCATAAACACAAAACTGAAATCGAACCTAAAATATTTGATTTACTAATTTTTTTAATTTAACCAAATCGAATGGTGTAAAAAATGAATTGGTATAGTTAGGTTCGGTGTAGTTCGATCGGTTTCATGGCTTTCGATTGATTTCGTTATTCCCCTAAGAGCGTTAGTCGACTATGTTGTCCAAGCTAAATTTGTCCATCATGGCCCAAAGTTCAATTTTATGCTAATTGTATTTCTTTCCTTTCTTGATCCGTGAGCCCCATTGGGCTTGAACGAATTGATAAGTGATAATCCATCCCTTATCTTAATGAAGATGAGCATTGAGAGTGCTTGAGCAAAGTTTGTGATGATGGTGTTCATCTAATATGTTTAAATTTTTATAATTGAGATTTTAATGATTAGATATTAAATTAAAGTTTCAAATTAAAGGTTATGTAGACACTTTATTTTGTCTAGGGCTTATATAATAAAAATTAGGAAAATTTTATTTTTATTTCTATAAAGTGAGAAAATATAAAAAAAAAATTATAAAATACAAGAAAATTGTATCTTTTTTACATTGAAAATAAATAAACAAAAAAAAAATACATAAAATGAAATAAAGAAAGAAATACCGGATATTCTAATTTCATGCTTGCCACCCGCACACAAAAATGAATTTCAGTTAGAAAATCATAACTGAAAATTAATTAGTTAATTAAGATTGATTGAATAATTTAAATTGACTAATCAACTTAATTAACAAATTAGTTTTAAATTTGATTGATTAATTTAAATTTAATTAGTCAATCAAATTTAAGTTAGGAATAAGGAACATATCTATAAATATAGGCCTTCTGAGGGTAAAAAGGGTGAGTGTTTTTTTTCAATTTTATCTTTATTTTAAAATAATATAATAAATAATATCATATTTGAGAAAATATTTCCCCAAAATAACTCTAGTAATCTCGCTAATCCATCCAGTATTTGCATGGAGTGTTCCCCTCCCTTCTCGGCGTGTTTTTCCTCCTCTGCAACGACCAACGACGACGAGGACTACCGCTGCCAAAGCAAAAAAACCAGCACCAGACCCAGATGGGTCACTCCACAACAGATCGCTAACTATTGACTCAGGGTCGAAGCTGAGCCCAAATTCTGAAGCATTCAGATCTGCGCATGCCCACTTTACATTTTCTTTTGATTCAAGTAATTTAAATTTACTGAATTATTTGTTAATTAAGAACTGTATTTTTTAATTTTAAGTTTACACACAAAATATTTTTTAAAAATTAATTAATTAATTTTAAAAAAGTGTTTCTTGTTATAAAAGATGCAGAAAATAAATAGAAAAATAAAAAAATAGAGATGAGATAAAAATTTACGTGGTTCGGCAATGCCTGCTCCATGGACGGATGTGATAAGAAACTTCACTATCAGGAGAGGAATTATAATATGATATGGAATCGACCTTATACAAGATATCAGAATCAGCCTTGTATAAGAGGTAAAAAAAAAAAAATATTCAAAAGTAGATTATATTACATATATCTTATATTCTTGTGGTGTACAAAAATATGTCTTTGAAAACATGAAAAAAAAATTAAAATTTTGAAGGACAATAGTTGATATGTTCATGAAAATAAGTTTTTAAAAACTCTTTACGAGATATGAATTTTGCATATTTTGCATCTCACGCTTGGATACAGATAATAAGTAGACATGCCCTTAGCATTCACAATTTTTTTTTAAAATAATATATATAGTTCTTTTAAAGCATGAATTAATATATGTGTTTTGAAAAACTAATTTTAAATTTTTTCATATGAAAATTCCCCTTCATTACAAGCGCAAATTAACATTTATTACCTTAAAAAAATGCTTATGCATTAATAATTAATTAATTTAGTTATATTAATAATATTTATATTAAAAATAAAAATGATATCCTTGGTACTCCAAAAACAACATTACTAGTGTTCATTACTTTTCTCACACAATAAAATGACAAATTTGCACTCTCCTTTTGTTCTTTAGACTTGCTAAATGAAAAAATTAAGAGGTAAAAATAAAAATCAAATGGCAAAATTATTATTTAATAAATTAGAAAAAATTACATGGGCAATCCTCGTAAAAATCATAATTTTTAGATAATTTATTTCTTTAGATAAAATTTAATTAAATTTTAATTTTTAAAGTTAAAATTTAAATTTAATTATAACTTTCCCTTTTTACAAATTTAAATTTAAATTTAAATAATAAATTTAACTTTGTCTTGCAAAATGTTTAATTGTTAATTTTAAATATTACATCCAATAAACATTTTGCAGCATTATAATTATTAGGCATTTTTATAACTTATTGAAAATTTATTTCTTCTAAATTTATTTTTGTCATACTTAAAGAATTAGTTGATACAAAGCATCAAAGCATTCAATTCGAAATTTTTTTTCGGTCTCTAATCCACGAGTTTTAAAATATCATTTTATTAAGGACAAATTTTATTATTCCACATGCATTTAATAGTTAACTAACAAAATATTCATTTCGTCAATAAAATTTAATTATACGAAATTTTGTAGTATTTTTTGTAAATTCAGGGGTTAGAATCATATTTTGAAATATTTTTTTGGATTTTATCCAAATTTTTATGACAAAATACTTATTTATAATCAATAATTTCTTTTATGTAAATTTTTTGTTTAAATTTATATATTTACAATTTAAAAAATAAAATTTAAGTTAAATCTCGCAGCATGAAGCTGCGAGATTTTGCCTGCGCGCTGCCACACGTCCGCTCCTCATTGGCCCTAAGTTTAAATCTTGTTCGTCTGTTTTTAAATCTCGCAGCTTCATGCTGCGAGATTACGTGAGCATTAGTTTGGGAAAAAATTTTCTATTTAGAGTATTATTTTATATTTTATTTCTTGTTTATAAAACGGGAAAAAACTCCATATGCAAGTCGAGGTGAGGTCCGGTCCGGTCCGATTCCCGGGGGGGTCCTGGCCGCCTCCAAATTGAGTTTTCATTACCGTATCCAATCGAAAATTTTTCAAAAAATAAAAAAGGAAATAGTTTTTTATGAATATTGATTGAAGAAAATAAAAAGGAAAGTAATAAATAAAAAAGAAATACCTTTTTAGTATTAAAATAAAAAAAAATCATACAATTAAAAAATCTAAAAATTAAGTGCTAATGAAGTACAAATTAAAATGTTGTTAATTAATTTGTTATATATTTCATTTTTCTCATTTTCCATAGTTAAATATAAAAAGTTAAACTCTTTTCAATTTTTTTATGACTTTCAAGTTATTAGTGGTCCTTAAAAAATTATTATTTTAAAATTTAAGATTCACTTATTACAAGTATAATATTAAATTAAACATGTAAGAAATGATACGAGATTTGCACTTACATAAATTGTATAAAATGAATAATTTAATTCAAAAAATTTCTAGATATTCAGTTTTTTGACAAGAGTTTGTCAAAACAATTGAAAAATATAAAATTAGGTTTTCCAGTTTTTTGGCAAACAGTTCAAGCTAAAAAACGGCGACATGATTAAAAAACTAACAATAGAAGCAAATGCATTTTTTACGATTTATTTTTTCACTGCGGAGAAGCATAAATAGAAAATAAAAAATAACAACAATACCAAAAAAACCCTAGTGTAACATTTTATAAAATTATAAAATATATATGGAAGAATTTTTATAAATTTGATTTAGGGATTGGCCTTTGTGGACTAGGGGAATGGATGAGAATGAAAAAGTTAAAATTAAAAATAGGTAATGTGAAGTAAATTGGAAAGTGTTTAATTATTGTGGACGTTGTTTGGTTGGCATTTAAATATGGTTTGCGTTCATTTTAAGAACAAATTTAAGTGTAATAAAAGAATGGTAATGGTAATTATGAGAGTAATTAAGAGTAATAAAAATACTTTCTCTACATTGCGATGCCTCGGTTGGTTTGGTCTTTAATTTTTATGATTATTTTAAATTTAAAACTTTGAAATTTAATTATTTTATATATTTAATTTTCTAGTCTTTCCGCCAATGGTCAGGGCTATTAGTGCGATTTTCAAGATTAAAATTTTAATAAAAATTGGAAAGTACATTTTGCTTGGGAATTAGTCATCAAAACTTCAAACAATAAAAAAAATAAAAAGTAAAAGTAAAAATAAAAATAAAAATAAAAAAGTCGACTTTGCTTTGTTATAAAGGTAAGTAAATACTTAATTATTTGTAATTTTTAATATTAAAAGAAAACTTTAAAATGCATGGTAGAATATCTCAATTATATCACTCAATTTATTATACACTTTAATAATAATAATAATAATAATAACTCACATATTTTTGTAATGCCCCTCACCTCTCGCGGGCTCGAGGTGCTACTTTAGTGATGTCTGTGCACCTGATATCATCTCATCGTATAAAATATGTAGCGGAATAAATAAAACATTCTCCACAATCTATTACCATAGTCTAACCATCGACAAACAACAAAGTCTTTCTATTCTCATATTACATCTCAAACTAAAAAGTCAACTAACTCAGTCCATAAGACCATAATACGAGCCCTGAGGCGTACAACATAAACATCTCACATCTGAGTTCTTGCAAACACTCACAAAAAGAAACTATACTAGTCTCCATCGCCTAGTTCTGCTAAACTTTATCCCTGTGATTCCCTAAAAAGGTATGTTGTATATGGGGTGAGACACCTCTCAGTAAGGAAGATTAAGTCAATGACAGTGTGTGGTCAGCATGTATTTCAGTATATACAAAACCATACATCTCTCTTTTACTGAAAATAGTATATATACTCACTTCTCATTTCTCATAGTATAAAACATTACCGAAAATGATTACATCATTTACATAAATAAACAAATATGCATGAAAGACTCTCCCTGGAACTAAATGTCATGTATAAACTCCTGTGGTCAAGGTTGTGCTGCCCGAAGGCTGGACTAAAACCTGGGGGATCCCTGCTAACTACGTCTGTAGGCTTCCACAAGCTCACTTGCGGGTCTGTTTGCCTTACCACATCCTGGTATGTACTTCCAGGGAAGGTAACACATCTACCTAAGTCAATTGACTAGGACCACCCAACACCACTCTCGAGTAAAGTGTGGGCGCACACGGTCAATTGGTGAAACTCTCTCTGGCAATGGTATCATGCTCATAACGACTAGGTCCTCAGGGTTCCTAAAACATATCATTTAAGTAATTAAAACTATACTTTAAACTCATTTCACATAAAAATATGTCATTTTATAAATCCCGGCTTCGCGCCGTATAATACAAACTCGGGCCTCAGCCCTCTATCACAATTAAGCTCTCAACTGTTGAATAAAACTCTGTCTTTTATAAACCCCGACCTCGGTCATTTAATACCAACTCAGGTCTCGACCCTCTCATAAAGTCTCTGCATTTCTCAAACTGTTCCAGTAAATTTCACATATAGTTCAGTATTACACAAACATACTCATTCTGGTATTTCCACAACTCTCAAAATAATATACACCTGCCACACAATTTTTCATATTTAAAACATAGTCTGTATGCAACCATGAAAAAAACACTGTATAAATGGTTTGTAAGATCAAACCAAACTTTCTACCGTTCATTTCTGCTCAAAATATCATATCGTATATCCTAGGTTTGAAAATGAGTCTTTTGAACGATTGGTTTTAAAAAGAATAACTAAAAACATAAATATTGTAGCGATCTCAATTTCTTAATACAAAATGTAACATAATATATGGAAAAGTCAACCCGAACCCATGGGTAATGGGGACACCTGTCAATCACAGCGGAAAACCTAAGCAGTAGCAATCATAAAATTGAAATCATCCATCCATCAAGCATAATACTAGAGTTTACTACACATCATAAAATTGTATTTTATACATCCTCAAAAACATCAAAATAACTCTAGGGTCAAGCATAAAATAATTCTGACCCAAGTACAAAATCTTACCCTCATAGTGGGGTAATATTCCAAACTCAACGGCGGCCACGACCCACCGGTCACTCAGGATCTCCTGAAAAATATATTAATGTTGGGGGTGAGACACTTCTCAGTAAGGGAAAATAAACTAAATACAGTTGTGTGACAATATGAATATTTAAGGCATTTATACATATACAGTACATTTCATAAATCGGAAAACATTCATCATATCGTACTAAATAATCATACATTTTCATATTTGCTAATAACTCATAACATACATAAAACATCTGCTATAACTGTAATACTGAAAATATACCCAAAATGAATAACTAGCTAATGTCATATATTACCCCCCATGACGAGTTGTGCAGTCTGAAGGCGGGACCCGACAATGGCTGGCCGACCACTTCTGAGTCAAATATGTTTGTAAGTATGATGAGTCTGTCACACCCTGGTCCGGACTGCTAGGTGGACATCGACACTCTACTGAAAGCCACATCGACTATCCATCTCTCACCCCCTCGTGGGGTGGTTAGCACTAATTTGATCATAAATATCTAATCTATAAGCTATGGTACCGAGCCCCTGAATTGAACTAAACTAACATCTGGGTTCTGATAACATATAATACATGATCATATATAACATCATTACGACCTCGTGCCGAACATATCGTAATTACAACCTTGTGCCGAACATATCATATTTACGGCCTCGTGCCGAACAAAACATAATTACACGGCCTCGCGATGAAATCATTTCAGGTATATACATTCTGAAAATAAATCAATTATCATGTATTCGTCAAAATCATCATAACGTAACGTATCTTTTCATAATACCTGAAAACGTACTTTACTCATAAAATCTTTCATATCATAATACGTTTCACGTAAAATAATATTCATGTCACACATGCACTGTATAAAAATCATACTTCTTATTCTAAAATTGTAATTCTCTAGCATCTCATATATACATTTCAACATAATAATAGTATTTCCCAAACGTACATTTCATCCATAATATACAAATATAAAATATACTTTTCTAAAAATAAATTTACTCATAATTAATAATAATTTGCATGGAAAGTAACTTCTTTAATTTATTCTCTTACCTGGGTACTGTGAAAGCCCCTAAAATATCCTAACCTAACCCCCATAGGATTTCATGATCAATACCCTGAAACTGAAAACTCTCAGTATTAAACTTCAATATTTCTACGTGTACATCATTTCTTATAACTATCGTAAGACCAAATTTGGCTTAAAAAGCCTTACCTCAACTTAGGGATGATTTCCAACTAGCTTTCACCAATGATCCGCTCTGACAGATTTGGAGAAAACTTCCCCAGGAGCGTCGTGGTGACTTCGGATTGTCAATCCAGCCTAAATGGCCGAAAAAATGAGGAGAGAGAGAGGTGAGAGTTTGCTTAAAAGTGAAGTTAAAAATTCAGATTTTTCTATTTATAGAACTGGATTCGTCTACGAGTCACGTCATTCGTCAATGAATCCTTCAATAAATTCATCAACGAAATTCAATCAGCTTAAACCCTCTCAGTATTTCTTCGTCAACGAATTCTCTTAAGCTCTCGTCGACGAATCCCTAATGACCCCCCCTTTCATTTTTCCTTCCAAACTACAATGTCGTCAACAAACGCAAAGCGTTCCTCGAGGAAGTTGACTTTCTCCTTCTATTACCGTTTCCATTTCCCCTCCTCTTATTATTTAAATTCCATTATCATTCGGGTTGTTACAAATATACTTACTCCATAAACATTTCATCGGTTCAAAATCATTAAAAAGCTGCATTAACATAATCCCCTTATTTGTTTTCGAAATAAAAATAGAAACGGATGAAAAACTGCAAACCCTAGCTTTTCGAACCAGTGAAACTATGAGATCCTATGCACCAGAAGGTGAGAGAGTGATCCAGGAGCACTAGAGGGCCCATAGGAGTCTTTTAGCGAAGAAAACCCGAAAACCTAGCAGAGCTTAAAAGGGGAGTTTTTGAGATTTCAAAAAAAAAATGAACTCATTCCTATTTATAGGAGAGCAACCTGGGGGAAAATCGGTGTCGGTTTCCCCTGCTTCCACAAAATCGTCGCCAATTTTGTGGTTGACTGGCCCGGTTGACCCAAAACCGTGACCGTTTTTCCTCCAACCTAGAAAATCGTAGCCGATTTTGGCCTTGACTTCCCCAATTCCTTCTTTTTCTTTTATTTTTTTTATTTCTCCCTTTTATATTCATTTTCCTTTATTTTTCGGGTTCGGGTTCTTACAATCTCCCCTCCTTATAAGAATTTCATCATCGAAATTTGCTAACTACTACTGCTCATACTCAAATCTCACGACTCAGCTCTACAGAAGAGTCGACAACCACCCACATAGCAGCTCCGACCCAAGTTTATTACATACCCTCACTTATAGTGGAGGAATATCATGGTTATAACATAAGGTCTCGAAGATCATAATCTCATACTAAATTCCCTCTCAGATACCTGAAAATAACTAATAACTATACAACCTACCTTACCTGTATGGAGCTAAACCTCTCTGAAAAGCTGTGGATATTTCTGGCGTATCTCAGACTCTAACTCCCAAGAAGCCTCCTCTATTGCATGATTCTGCCACAACACTTTCACTAATGGTATCTCCTTAGTACGCAGTTTTTGTACCTTCTGGTCCAAAATCTGAACTGGTACCTCCTCATATGCTAATGCGTCTCCGATCTACAGAGATTCATAACTTAGCACATGCGAAGGGCATGACATGTACTTCCTCAGCACTGACACATGAAACATGTCATGAACTATAGACAATGCTGGGGGCAATGCCACTCGATAAGCAATTAAACCTATCATCTCTAAGATCTCAGATGGTCCAATGTATCGAGGGCTCAGTTTCCCCTTCTTCCTAAACCTCATCACCCTTTTATCAAGGCAATCTTTAGGAATACCATGTCCCCAATCTCGAACTCTAGCTCCTGTTGGCGAGTATCTGCATAACTCTGCCGACTCTGTGTTGCTCTTATCCTCTCATTGATAAGCTCGACCTTTGTAGAGGTCTGCTGGATCAGTTCCGGTCCCAAAATTTGTCGCTCGCCTTCCTCGTCCTAGTACAACAGAGATCAACACCGGCGAATATACAAAGCCTCATATGGTGCCATCTCTATACTGGCCTGGTAGCTATTATTATATGCAAACTCCGCGAGTGGTAGATACGGAATCCAACTGTCCCCAAAATCCAGCACACACGCCCACAACATATCCTTTAGAGACTGAATGGTCCTCTCAGATTGTCCATCCGTCTACGAGTGAAACGAGGTACGGAATGTGAGCTGCGATCCCAAGGCATCCTGCAAACTCTTCTAGAGATGAGAGGTAAATTTTGGGTCTCGATTTGAAACGATAAAAACCAAGACGTCATGGAGTCGTACAATCTCCTGTACATATAGCTCTACTAGCCTATTCATAGAATAGCTTACTTTAATGGGAACGAAGTGCACAGTCTTTGTAGTGACCCAGAGAAATTATAATGCTTTAAATAATAATAGAAATTGGAAAGAAAAGGAAGGAGGCAGCAGGCCTCATCTATGAACGCGGAGTTACAATTGGGCTTGTCGACGAGGGTACATTTCGTCGACGAGAAAATACCGAGAGGGGGTTTTGGGTAATTCCGAATTTCATCGACGAGGAGAGAGTTCGTTGACGAATTGTCTTTTTAACCTTGTCAACGAGGTGACGTGGATCGTCGACGAAGGCCAGTGTATAAATAGTGTTAAAAGCTATTTTTCAGCTTAATTTGGCCGCAGAAACTCTCTCTCTCACTCCCTTCATTTTTCCCTCTATTCTATCTTAATTACTGGGTCGGATTCTCGTCAGTTTGACGATCTGAAGCCACCACGACACTCCTGGGAAAGTTCTCTTCAAATCTGCTGGAGTGGATCATCGGTGGGGCTGAGTTGAAACCATCCCAAATCTAGGGTAAAGCTTTCTACTCAATATTTGGTCTTACTATAGTTGTAAGAAATGTTTTATATGATGAAATACTGAAGTTTAGTTCTGGGAGATGTTATTTTCAGGATATTGACCGGGAAACCCAGTGGGTGTTGAGGGGATTGTTATAGGGGCTTCTCAGGAAATCAAGTAAGGGGATAAACTAAACTAGTTATTTTATGAAATTGTATGTATGTTATTACAGTATCTGATTTCCGGGAAATAAATATATTTATATATGCTTTATATTGGAAAATACTGCTGTAAAAGATGATATGTTTAAATATGTATAAAACCTATTTTGTGTGGCATGAGCAGAATTTATAATGATATACTGTTTTCTAGGAATATGATAAATGTGAATTTTTATAATGAAAAACCGGCGTACGAGCCGAGAATTTTATATGTTTTGCCAGTGTACGGGCCGAGCTATGGATATGTTTTGCCGACGTACGGGCCGAGTTATGAATATGTTTTGTCGGCATACGAGCTGACCTATGGATATGTTTTTTCGGCGTATGGGCCGAGCTATGTATATGATTTGCTGGCGTACGGACCAAGCTAAGGATGAGATTTGCCAACGTACAGGCCGAGTTATGGTAAAATATGAAATGCCGATGTATGGGTCAATGATTTTCATGATGTATATAAATATGTAAAATGATGTGATGATATTGATTTGGCAATTAATAGTATGAAATATCCATGTATCATAGTTTCATTATATGATATATGTTATCAGATTCTGGTTGGCTTGCTTTAGGCTAGCACTTGCACAGTACTGCTACTATGTGTTCGTGATCATCACGATATTGTGTTAACGTTGTTGTACGGAGTAGCGTGAGGATGGATAGTCTATGTGGTTTTAAGAAGTGTGAGCACCCTTGGTGTACGGACCAAGTATGGCAGACCCATCGAACTTACAGATTGTACTTTTGACTTGGTAGTGGTCGACCAACCATTGTGAGGTCCCGCCTTTGGGCCACACAACCTAATCATGTGTGGGTAATATATGACAACAGTCATCTAACCTGTAGATACCCAAACCCAAAATGAGCTGGGATCGTCGACAAAGGAGTCACGTTCGTTGACGAAGTCCTTCAGAGCCTCGTCGACGAGCCAATACCGAGCTGATAAGAGAAATATCCGGAACTTGGGCTTGACGACGAAGGAATGGCTTCGTCGATGAGCTGTGTGGCGGATTCGTCAACGAAGACGCCTCCTCGTTGATGAGTTGGACTTGGTCAAAGGCCCTATAAATATCCATTCTAGTTGCTTAGGAGCTAAGTTTCTCCCAAAAGCTCTCTCTCTATCTAACCTATGGTTTTTTTCTCTCTCTCTCTAACCTGCGCTTTTCCTCTCTCCCTCTTTAAGATTTTTTGTCGTTCGACGTTTGTTTCTAAAAATGGAGGTTCATGTGAGGATCATAAAAATAAACTCTACAATTCTAGCGGATTGGATCGTCATTTTGAGGATTTTTAGGTTTTCCCCAAAAATCGAGGTAAGGATCTGATCCCGTTTTTGAATAGGCAGTTGTGTAGTAATCTATATTTTAGAGAATTTATGTTCTGTGGTTTTTAGGTTTCGAGGATCTCAGGTTGTGTGACACCCCATGAATGAAAGACTTAAAAGATTAAATGTTACAACCCATATCAACAAGGTGCACCTTTCTTTTTGGGAGCTTTCCCATAAGAACTTCATAGTTAAGTGTGCTTGGCTTGAAGCAATCTTGGGATGGGTGACCACCTGGGAAGGAAGTGTGTGAGTGAGAACAAAACACACGGAAAAGAACATGTGTTAGTTTGTGGGGCCAGTCATTAGTCTGATAAGTCCTACCCGCTATTGTCTGGTCCAAGTGGAGGAGGAGAGACGCGGTGCTCCCTGTCAGACCCAAGTTGGGGCGTTACAAATGGTATCAGAACCAACACCCAGCCGGAAGTGTGATAAGATTCACATCGCCTGAGTTTGGAAATGTGGGTTTGCAACGAGGACACTGCGTTCTATAAGTGGGGGAGAATGTGATACCCCATGAATGAAAGACTTAAAAGATTAGATGTTACTACTCATATCAACAAGGTGCACCTTTATTTTCGGGAGCTTTCCCATAAGAACTTCATAGTTAAGCGTGCTTGGCTTGGAGCAATCTTGGGATGGGTGAGTATGGGAAGTTTTCTCAGGAAGTGTATGAGTGAGGACAAAACACAATGAAAAGAACACGTGTTGGTTTGTGGGGCCAGTCGTTAGTCCGATAAGTCCTGCCCCCTATTGCCTGGTCCAGGTGGAGGATGAGAGATGTAGTGCTCCCTGGGAGACCCAGGTTGGGGCGTTACTAGTTGTCAATTTGGACCGTTTTGTACGTGATTTCGTTTTGGGTTTAAGGTAAGGGAAATTTGATTACAACAGTATTTGTGGAAAACTAAACCACTAAAAAGTTAGTTTATACTTATATGTATGATTTAACTGCTTAATTGCTAAATTCTACTGAATATAAATGCCGATTTTACAATTTTTTGGTTTTTGGTAAAAACGAGGATTTCAGTGTATGATCTCCAAAATTTACAAAAATCATTTATTTGCATTTATATTGTAGTAGGAGATGTTTGAATCCTTTAATTTTCCATGAAGTTTACTGAACTTTTTATCATTTAACAAATTTTTGGATTAAACTCGTGTGATATATGTTGAAATGGAAATGTATGAATTTTCTATACTAGGTGTATGAAATATAGGGACTGAAATTCTAAATTTGTTATACTGAAAATGTGGAAAACAGAGGCCGGTTATACATCGAGTTGTATCAATTAAACAAAAAGGGGTAAACCAAGTGGATAGGCGCCGGTTTGAACCCGATGTAATTGTTTGAATTTGTGAAAATATTAGAATTGCACAGGTTACTATATTTTGCTATAAATTGTATATATGATAAATGGAGCCACAGCTTGCTACCAAATGAGTTGAAAGATACTCCAGTAATAGGAGTTGAAAGATACTCCAATGTGAGAAGTTGAAAAAGCTTCATTAATGGAGTTGAAAGATACTCTCAATGGCAGGGAATTCCTCAGCTGGAAGGGTACAGTGCAACCACACATGTTAAATCAGTGTGGGTACATAGATAGTCGTCTAGCAGGAGTAATGAAACCACTGGTGAAATAATAAACCAGATGGGGGCAATCGGACTATATATTAGATACTTGACAAATGCCTACATGAACAGGGCATTGTTGGAGATATTAGTGCACATCTCGTGCCACGGGGTAAATAGGCAAAACATGTTATGACAAGTTGGTTTTTGTTCTAATATTCATATGCATGATTTAAATACTTGATGTGCATATAAACGTTATATGATACAGTATTATGAACAAATGTTTCAAACGTATGAGTTTTTATGAAGATGTGCATATATGCAATCACACACTGTTGTAACACGTTCTTCCTTACTGAGAGGTGCCTCACCCCATTATACAACCTTTGTTTTCAGGTCCATTAGTACATCGGTCCTAGTAGCAAAAGGGATTGGGGAGATTATTTTTGGTTTAGCTTACGTAAACATTTGAACTTGTATTAAACTTAGATGAAGTTCCTTTTTAGAGGGTTGTAATAACATGATTTATTCTATGTCTAAATTTATGTAATTGTGGTATTAGTAAACTCTGGTATATGATTAATAGAAATCCCAATGGATTTTATGTTTTTCCGCGACATTTACATCGAAATTATGTATGATTTATACCCGTATGTCTCTGATTAGGGTGGGTTGTTTACGTATCTTGAACAAGTACAGGTATTATGTATGAATGAGTGACACATGGGTCCGTGTTAAGGGTCAGGATGTTACAGTTGGTATCAGAGCCTTAAACAGTCGGAAGTATGATTTGATTCATGCTGCCTAGTTCGGGATATGTGCAGAACTTAGGAGTTGCTAGTTGTGATAGTCTAGAATATACCAGAGTATAGGACATAAATAAGACCTTGAGTTTTGCTTTGTATACCTGGAGATGTAAATCCATTGATAGACTTCTGTGTTTTTCTGGATCAATCGAAAGGTTCAAGAAAATCACGGCAATCCATTTACGGTTTTGTCTCCAAGTGGAAGGGTGGAACTTGAGTTAGAATGAGGATGACAAATTTATGGAGTACGTCAATGTCAAGGATGTGAACTTAGAGAATTGAGCTTATATTATGATAGTAGTAGTGACGGTTAGGCTATTACTTTTCTAATGGATTTCGTAATTATTTTAGGATGGAATCCAGGGATATTACTACCAACGTGGGAGACAGTAGTAGTGAGGGTACAGACCCTAAGGTTGGTAGTGACTCCACTAATGTATTGCGTGATTTTCGCACAGCAACTTATGGTTACGGTAGCGCGAACGAATAAAGGTCAGGACCATTCTACAACTGAGATGAGTTGATCCATTGATCAATTCACCAGATTGAAGCCTTCGGATTTCGTAGGAAGTGCAGATCCAATTCATGCTGAGAATTGGATCCAGGATATCGAGAAGATCCTGGATGTCTTGAACTGCACGAAGAATCAGAAGGTCACCTTTGCCACATTCAAGTTGGCAGGAGAGGCTAAGAGATGGTGGGTGTCTATAAAGAAGATGGAGGAACTTTGATCGATACTGGTAGCGTTGATGTGGGCCCGGTTCAAAGAGTTATTCTTTGAATGGTATTTTTCGACCACGATCAGAAATGCGAAAATGGAAGAATTCATGAATCTGACTCAGGAATCATTGACAGTGCAGCAGTATGCTGCCAAATTCTAGGAACTGTCCCGATTCGCTCCATTCGTGATACCGGATGAAGTGAAGAAGGCCTGAAAGTTTCACAGGGGTCTGAGGAAGAAGATCCGTAGGCAGACAGCGATTTTGCAGTTACAAGACTTTGTTACGTTGGTTGACAAAGCCACTGTGGCAGAGGAGTGTTTGCTTGAGGACGCAGAGGTCCAAGTTCCGAAGAAGAGGCCAGCACCTCCTAGTTCTTCGTCTGGGGAAAATCAGGGAAATTGGAAGAAGAATAGTGGCAGTATGTCTCAGAACACCGCACATTTTCAACGTTACCTTTTGTGTGGAAAGAGACACTTGAGGCAGTGTTGGTTGTCTACGGGAGCGTGTATGCGGTATGGTAGGCAAGGGCACCAGATGAGAGACTATCGGATGCAGGGAAATAGTGGAGCTTCGCAGCATCCATATAGAGGTAATGCTCTGACACAGCATGGCAGTCAATAGGAGGGTACGGCCCAGGTTAGGGTGTATTCTCTAACTCCTGGTGATGCTGAGAACGCTGGTGACGTAGTCACGAGTATTATTTACATGTTTTCTCATAAAGCTATAGTACTATTTGATTCTGGGGCAACGCATTCTTTTATTTCCCGAGGTTTTGTTAAATTGTGTGGATTAAAGGTGCAATTGTTAGATTATGAACTGATGGTGGCTACACCGTCTGGATCTGTGGTCGGGTGTAGCAAGGTAGTTCGTAACATCCCAGTTGAAATTTAGGGGAGGATACTACCAGTTAACCTTGTGGTTTATGACATGTTTGGCTTTGATATCATCCTAGGTATGGACTGATTGTTTTCCAGTTATGCCAGTATCGATTGCCATAGGAGGGAGGTGTTGTTTAGACTACTAGGAAAGTAGGAATTTCAGTTCCTTGAATTGTGTGTGCATTCTACACCACAAATATTTTATGCTATGCAAGCTAGAAGATTACTCCTTGAAGGGTGCTAGGGTTATCTAGCATTTGTGAAAGACACGCCAGCAGAGGAATGGGATCTTGAGATAATCACAGTAGTGCGCACATTCCCTGACGTATTTCTAGAGGATTTGCCAGGTTTACCTCCAGATCGTAAAGTAGAATTTACCATAGAATTAGCTCCAGGTATGACGCCGATATCGAAAGCTCTGTATCGTATGGCTCTAGCCGAATTGAGAGAATTGAAAGAACAGCTTCAGGAGCTGCTAGATAAGGGGTACATTTGACCCAGTGTTTCTCATTGGGGAGCACTAGTGTTATTTGTGAAGAAGAAAGGATGGGTCGATGAGGATGTGCATTAACCAACGAGAATTGAATAAGGTGACAATAAAGAATAAATATCCGCTACCTAGGATCAATGATTTGTTTGACTAACTTCAGGGCACGCAGGTCTTCTCTAAGATTGATCTACGGTCTAGGTATCACCAGCTGAAGGTGAAAGCGGAGGACATCTCAAAAACTGCATTTCGAACCCAGTACGGCCATTTTGAATTTATGGTTATGCCTTTTGGGTTAACTAATGCACCTGCAGCATTTATGGATTTGATGAACAGGGTCTTCCACGAATATCTAGACCAGTTCATTGTGGTATTTATCGATGATATCCTAGTGTATTCTAGGAGTGCTACGAAGCATGAAGTTCATTTGAAGTTAGTATTGCAAATGCTTAGAGATAAGAGGTTGTATGCTAAACTGAAGAAGTGCGAGTTCTGGTTGGAACAGATTGCATTTTTGGGGCACGCGGTGTCTAAAGAAGGTATATCTATGGACCCATGTAAGATTGAAGTAGTAGTGAACTAGGCAAGACCAAAGAATGTTCTGGAGGTCAGAAGTTTTTTGGGTCTTGCAGGTTACTACCGTCGGTTTGTGAGAGGGTTCTCCAGTTTAGCAGGTCCTTTGACGAAACTCATGTGGAAGAACATGAGGTATGATAGGACGGATGAGTGCGAGCTGAGTTTCTAGGAGCTGAAACGGCGACTGGTCACTACCCCAGTTCTGACTCTTCCATCCAGTCATGGTGATTTTGTTATTTATAGTGATGCTTCGAAAAAGGGCCTTGGTTGGGTTCTAATGCAGCTGAGCAAGGTAGTTGCTTACGCTTCTCATCAAATCAAAGAATACGAGAAGAACTGCCCGATGCAAAATATGGAGTTAGCAGCGGTAGTGTTTGCACTGAAAATTTGAAGGCATTAGTTATACGGTGAAAGGTGTGAGATTTTTACCAACCATAAAAGTCTTAAATACTTTTTCACCCAAAAGGAGCTCAACATGAGATAGCGTAGATAGCTTGAGTTGATTAAAGACTACGATTGTACTATTAGCTATCACCCAAGAAAAGCTAATGTGGTAGTTGATGCTCTGAGTCAGAAGTTTGTTGATGCGTTAGTCTCAGCGGTGAAGGTTCAACATCAGATCTGTATGGACCTTGAGAGATTGAGTTTGGAGGTAGTGGAAGGAAACCATCGAGCTGTTCTTGCTAGCTTGGTGGTACAACCGACTTTATAGGAGAGGATCCGTGTGGCATAGAGGGAGGATCCTGAGTTGGTTGAGGTTATGGAAGTAGTTCAGAAAGGGTTAAAGCCGGATTTCAGTATCTCTGGTGATGGGATGTTGAGATTTCGCAATAGGGTTTGTGTACCGAATGATGTCGTGATCAAACGGGCCATTCTAGAGGAGGCACATCGTTCACTCTACACTGTACATCCTAGTAGTACGAAAATGTACCCGAATTTGAGGGAATCTTTCTGGTGGTCCAACATGAAAAGAGAGATTACCCGTTTTGTAGAGCAGTGCTTGATATGTCAGCGGATTAAGGCAAAACATCAAAGGCTGGCAAGACCACTTCATCCACTCGACGACCCTGAGTGGAAGTGGGAACATGTTTTGATGGATTTTGTGATGGGTTTACCTGTGGCGGTGCATGGGCAGAATGCCATATGGGTTATAGTGGATTGGCTGGCAAAGACTGCACATTTCATTCCAATCAAAGTCAGCTACTCTCTGAATAGGCTAGCAGGACTTTATGTGCAGGAGGTGATACGACTCCATGGTGTCCTTACTTCTATTGTTTCAGATCGGGATCTGCGTTTTACATCTCGTTTCTAGAAGAGTTTACAGGATGCCTTGGGATCGCGACTGATGTTCAGTATGTCTTTTCACCCACAGACGGATGGATAGTCGGAGAGGACTATTCAGACGTTAGAGGATGTGTTACGGGCTTGTGTACTAGATTTCGGTGATAGTTGGATACGATATCTACCGCTTGTTGAATTTGCATATAACAACAATTACCAGGCGAGCATAAAGACGACACCATATGAGGCTTTGTATGGTCGTCGATGTCGATCTCCATTGTACTGGGATCAAGTGGGTGAGCGGCAGATACTGGGTCCAGAATTAATTTAGCAGACATTTGCAAAGGTCGGATTGATTAGGGAAAGAATTAAGGTAGCTTAGAGTCGACAAAAGAGTTATGCTGATGCTCGTCGACGAGAGTTGGAGTTCGAGGTAGGAGATATGGTATTCCTGAGAATCGCTCTGATGAAAGGGGTGATGAGGTTCGGGAAGAAGGGGAAGCTAAGTCCTCGGTATATCAGGCATTTTGAGATCCTTGAAAGGATAGGTTCGGTCGCTTATCGAGTGGCTTTACCTCCAGCTTTATCTAGAATCCATGATGTATTTCACGTGTCTGTACTGAGGAAGTACGTACCAAATCCATCATATGTACTGAGTTACGAACCTCTAGAGATCAGTGATGCCTTATTGTATGAGGAAGTAGCAGTACAGATATTGGATCAGAAGGTGCAGCAGTAAGGACTAAGGAAATACCTCTCGTAAAGGTATTATGACGTAACCATGGAGTGGAAGAAGCTTCATGGGAGTTAGAATCTGAAATACGCCAGAAGTACCCACAGTATGTATAGTAGTGTAGATGGTATATATTAAATGTTATGATCTTTGGGAGAGTTTTGTTTATATATATAATCTTTCGAAGTATCTTTTGTGTAACCACGGTATTCCTCCGCCATATGTGAGGGTATGTAATGAATTTGGGCCAAAGTCACTTTGTAGGTGACGGTCGACTCTTTTGTAAAGTAGGATTATAAGAAAAGATTATGTTAGCAATTGTTAGTAAATTTCAAGGATAAAATTCTTATAAGGAGGGGGGATTGCAAAGACCCAAACCCGAAATGAGTTGGGATCATCGATGAAGGAGTCATGTTCGTCGACGAAGTCCTTCAGAGCCTCGTTGACGAAATTCAGAGCCTCATTGATGAGCAAATACCGAGCGAGTCAGAGAAATATCTGGAACTTGGGCTCGGCGACGATGGAATGGCTTCATCGACGAGCTGTGTGGCGGATTCGTCGACGAAGATGCCTCCTCGCCGACGAGTTGGATTTGGTCAAAGGCCCTATAAATATCCATTCTAGTTGCTTAGGAGCTAAGTTTCTCCCAAAAGCTCTCTCTCTCTCTCTAACCTATGATTTTCCTCTCTCTCTCTAAGATTCTTTGCCATTCGACGTCTGTTTCTAAAAATGGAGGTTCCGGTGAGGATCAAAAGAGGAAACTCTACAATTCTAGCGGATCGGATTGTCGTTTTAAGGATTTTTGGGTTTTCCCCAAAAATCGAGGTAAGGATCTGATTCCGTTTTTGAATAGGCAATTGTGTAGTAATCTATATTTTAGAGAAGTTATGTTTTGTGGTTTTTAGGTTTCGAGGATCCCAGGTTGTCGGTTTGGATCGTTTTGTACATGATTTCGTTTTGGGTTTAAGGGAAGGGGAATTTTATTACAGCAATATTTTTGGAAAACTAAACATCTAAAAAGCTAGTTTATACTTATATGTAACGCCCCAACCTTGGGTCTGCCAGAGAGGACTGCTTCTCTCCTCCTCCACCTGGACCGGACAACAGGGGGTAGGCCTTATCAGACTAATGACTGGCCCCACAAACCAACACGTGTCCTTTTTAGTGTGTTTTGTCCTTACTCGCACACTTCCTCAGAAAACTTCCCAAGTGGTCACCCATCCCAAGATTGCTCCAAGCCAAGCACGCTTAACCGTGAAGTTCTTATGGGAAAGTTCTCGAAAAGAAAGGTGCACCTTGTTGATATGGGTAGTAACATCTAATCTTTTAAGTCTTTCATTCATGGGGTATCACATTCTCCCCCACTTATAGAACGTAACGTCCTCGTTGCGAACCCACATTTCCAAACCCAGGCAATGTGAATTTCATCACACTTTCAGCTGGGTGTTGGCTCTGATACCATTTGTAACGCCCCAACCTTGGGCCTGCTAGAGAGCACTGCTTCTCTCCTCCTCCATCTGAACTAGACAACAGGGGGCGGGCCTTATCAGACTAATGACTAGCCCCACAAACCAACACGTGTCCTTTTCAATGTGTTTTGTCCCCACTCACACACTTCCTGAGAAAACTTTTCAGGTGGTCACCCATCCCAAGATTGCTCCAAGCCAAGCACGCTTAACTATGAAGTTCTTATGGGAAAGCTCTCGAAAAGAAAGGTACACCTTGTTGATGTGGGTAGTAACATCTAATCTTTTAAGTCTTTTATCCATGGGGTATCACATTCTCCCCTACTTATAGAACGCAACGTCCTCATTGCGAACCCACATTTCCAAACCCAGGCGATGTGAATCTCATCACACTTCTGGCTGAGTGTTGGCTCTGATACCATTTGTAACGCCCTAACCTTGGGTCTGCCAGAGAGCACTGCTTCTCACCTCATTCACCTGGACCAAACAACAGGTGGCGGGCCTTATCATACTAATGACTAGCCCTACAAACCAACACGTGTCCTTTTCAGTGTGTTTTTTCCTCACTTACACACTTCCTGAGAAAACTTCTCAGGTGGTCACCCATCTCAAGATTGCTCCAAGCCAAGCACACTTAACTATGAAGTTCTTACGGGAAAGCTCTCGAAAAGAAAGGTGCCCCTTGTTGATATGGGTAGTAACATCTAATCTTTTAAGTCTTTCATCCATGAGGTATCACATATATGTATGATTTAACTATTTAATTGTTAAATTCTACCGAGTAGAAATGCCGATTTTATGATTTTTCAGTTTTTGATAAAAATGAGGATTTCAACGTATGATCTCCAAACTTTACAAAAATCATTTATTTGCATTTATATTGTAGTAGGAGATGCTTGAATCCTTTACTTTTCCATTTAAATGAAGTTTACTGAACTTTTTATCATTTAACAAATTTTTGGATTAAACTCGTGTGATATATGTTGAAATGGAAATGTATGAATTTTCTATACTAGGTGTATGAAATATAGGGACTGAAGTTCTAAATTTGTTATACTGAAAATGTGGAAAACAGAGGCCGGTTATACATCGAGTTTTATCAATTAAACAAAAAGGGGTAAACCGAGTGGATAGGCGCCGGTTTGAACCCGATGTAATTGTTTGAATTTGTGAAAATATTAGAATTGCACAGGTTACTATATTTTGCTATAAATTGTATATATGATAAATGGAGCCACAGCTTGCTACCAAATGAGTTGAAAGATACTCCAGTAATAGGAGTTGAAAGATACTCCAATGTGAGAAGTTGAAAAAGCTTCATTAATGGAGTTGAAAGATACTCTCAATGGCAGGGAATTCTTCAGCTGGAAGGGTACAGTGCAACCACACATGTTAAATCAGTGTGGGTACATAGATAGTCGTCTAGCAGGAGTAATGAAACCACTGGTGAAATAATAAACCAGATGGGGGCAATCGGACTATATATTAGATACTTGACAAATGCCTACATGAACAGGGCATTGTTGGAGATATTAGTGCACATCTCGTGCCACGGGGTAAATAGGCAAAACATGTTATGACAAGTTGGTTTTTGTTCTAATATTCATATGCATGATTTAAATACTTGATGTGCATATAAACGTTATATGATACAGTATTATGAACAAATGTTTCAAACGTATGAGTTTTTATGAAGATGTGCATATATGCAATCACACACTGTTGTAACACGTTCTTCCTTACTGAGAGGTGCCTCACCCCATTATACAACCTTTGTTTTCAGGTCCATTAGTACATCGGTCCTAGTAGCAAAAGGGATTGGGGAGATTATTTTTGGTTTAGCTTACGTAAACATTTGAACTTGTATTAAACTTAGATGAAGTTCCTTTTTAGAGGGTTGTAATAACATGATTTATTCTATGTCTAAATTTATATAATTGTGGATTTATTAGTAAACTTTGGTATGAGACTAATAGAAATCCCAATGGATGTTTATGTTTTTCCGCGACATTTACATCAAAATTATGTATGATTTATACCCGTATGTCCCTAGTTAGGGCGGGTTGTTTACGTATCTTGAACAAATACAGGTATTATGTATGAATGAGTGACACTTGGATCCGTGTTAAGGGTCGGGATGTTACATAACCTACCGGGATTGTTTTCATATTATTATTATATGAGATGATTTATGCTATGAGAATTTAGTATGTTTTGTCATGTTATGATTATACATGTTTTTCCTAGAAATGATATATATACAATTTTACTAGTTATATTTATGATTATATGTATATCACAAAAATGCTCATGTTGCCACATACTAGTGTTAGTTTATTTCCTTTACTAAGAGGTTTCTCATCCCGTAATTTCATGAACTTTTCAAGAGCCCCTGATAGGAGAGTGGATAAAGCTCCGCTATGGTGGTACAATTGGTTTGCCCTTCCACAAGGGAAGGTGTTTGATAGGGTCGGATGGTTTTGGTGGAAATGACCCTAGGACTCTTTTGGGTGGTTTATATATGTAAATACAATAGGTATTGTAACTCTGGTATTGTGATGGATGGTCTTGTATATGGTTTTATGAGTTATTTATGATTTTATGTTTCCTGCTGCTTAGGCTTCCATGCTATGTTCTAATGTATCCCCAGTACCCACGGGTTCAGGTTGATCATGATCCACTGAATTGGTTATTGTGGTTTTATTATATTATGGAAAAAAAATATATGTGAAAATTAAGCAGGTCATTATAGTCTTCGTCAGCTAATCCACTATAACCTAAATGGCATTCTGACCATGCACCGCTATAGGTAACCCCGATACAAAATCCATCAAGATATGCTCTCACTTCCACTTGGGAAGGTCAAGTGGCTGTAGTGGTCCTGTTGGTCTCTAGCGTTCCGCCTTAACCTACTGACATGTCAGCCACTGCTCCACAAATCAAGCAATTTCCCTCTTTATATTACTCCACCAGAATGATTCCCACAAATCTATGTACATCTTTGTACTCCATGGATGAACTGTATAGAGAGATCGATGAGCCTTCTCTAGAATGACCCGTTTAATATCGACGTCATTCGATACACAAATCTTGGTATGGAATCTCAACATTCCATCAACATAGATATTGAAGTTCGGCTTTAAACCATTCTGAACCCCTTCCATAACCTCTACCAACTCTGCGTCTTCCTTCTGAGCAGTTTTGATTCTTTCTTGTAAGGTTGGTTGAATAACTAAACTGGTGATGAACGCCTGTGGGTATTTGTTCACCAACTCCACTCCCAACCTTTCTAGATCCATCATGATCTGATGTTGTACAACCACAATTGAAACCGACGCACCCACTGATTTCCGACTCAAAGCATCAGCTACCACATTAGCTTTCTCAGGATGGTAACTAATGGTGCAGTCGTATTCCTTAATTAGTTCGAGCCACCTGCGTTGCCTTATATTTATATATGATGGTTAGGGGCCGAGGTCTATAATATGATAGGTTTTATATAAAATGAGTTTGAACTATAGTTTTTATTACTTAAATTGCATGATACGCTTTAGGAACCCTGAGGACCAATTGTATTATAAGCACGGTACCGTTGCTAGAGATTCAGTATTTGGTTATGTAAGCCCACATTATTCTGAATAGAAGTGTAGGGTAGTTTTAGCCAATTAGCCTATGGAGAGGTGGTACCTTCCCTAGAAGTCCGGACCAGGAAGTGTTAAGGCAATCAGACCAGCAACTGGGTTGTGGATGCCTGCAGGCGTAGTTAGCGATGGATGATTTTGACTTTGTCTAGGTTGATCCCCACGAGCTTAGTCCAACCCTCGGGCCATACAATCCGTACCATGAGGGAAGTAAATGGTGTTTAGTCACAGGGAGTGTCTTTTATGCATATCTATAAATTTATGTAAATGATGTTACTTATTTATTAAACTATTTATACCATGGAAATGAGACGAGTATTTTCAACTGTGTAAAGTGAGTACAATGTAAAATAGCTATTTTCGGTTAAATGGAGGATGAATGTTTTCTATAAACACTAAATGCATGCTGACCATACATGGATATTAACTTAATATGCCTTACTGAGAAGTGCCTCACCCTAAAAAACAAATTATCTTTTCAGGACTATCTCAACGTCGAGTATAGCGAACCTCGGGTGGGGTGATAGCCAGTTAGTTTTTGTGAGTGTTTGTAAGAACTCTACTGTATTTAAGTTATATAGGAAGTTTTCTGGATATGTAATATTGTAACGACATGCCTCTAAAAGCCATATATATATATATATATATATATTTTTTTTTTCTCCCTCTTAAAACACATATATGTATATAATATATGGCCAATCTGTCTGTATTACTTGATGAAACCATCTCAGACCCAAAGGAGCACTGAGAAAAACTCTGTGCACAACACATTCCTAAGCAATGGAAATCATAAAACTATAAACAATATTTACAATACCAGTACACCAAAAGTCCCCAAAATATACATCACAAAATATCTAGTGACATCATAAAAAATCCTGGGATCTACCCCCAAACCACTAACACCACATAAACACTTACCCTTCTCGAAAGGGCAGTGCAAGAACTCCTTTACCCGCAAGCCCGATCTGCTCGCTTAGCTGGATCACCCAAAAAATGGCAAGTCATTGGGGTGAGACAATGATCAATAAGAGGAAATATGTTATTATTAGTGTGTGGCAACTGAGTTACATATCTAAATATACTTACATAGTACTTGAAAGTAAAAAGCTGCTAATTTAGTGTACTGTACAAATCACATTTATTGTAACTTAAAATGCAACTGGACATCTGAGTTTTCTAATCACACATAATTCTAATATTATAATAAAACTATTACTGCACTGTAAATCTGTATATATATATATATATAGAGAGAGAGAAACATATGTGATAATACTCCGGGACCTGAATGTCATGATTTAACCTCTCATGACAAGGTTGTGCGGCCCGTAGGCGAGACTTACTTTGGTTGGCCTACTAGGTAAATCAACCTGAATCACTATCAATCAAAAAACTGGCCCATTGCTGTAATGACCCGAAAAATTAAAATAACTAAGAAATATAATAAATGAAATGGATTAATGGATGATAAAGGGAAAAGGAAGGATTTTAGAAGGAAAAGCAGGCCTCGTCGATGAATGTCCTGTCTTCGTCGACGAGTGTGCTTCTAAGCTCATTCCCGAAGTCTGTTCCTCGATGACGAAGAAATCCAGAGAGAGAATTTTGGAAACCCTGAATTTTGTCGACGAAGGTATCTTCTCGTCGATAAAGTCTCTACAATGCCCCGTTGACGAACCCACGTGTCTCGTCAATGAAGCCCTGCCTATAAATAGGGTGTTCTTCATTTTTCAGCAAGAAACTCGGGAACCCTCACTCTCTCTCTCTAAAATACGAACTTTTAGCCTTCTCTCTTCGATTTCGGGTAGGATTTGACCCAGTTTGACGATCCAGAACCGCCACGAGGTTTGTATGTTCATTCTCTACAAGGCTGTAGAAGCTGATCATTGGTTTGAGAGGTTTGGGAAACATTCCAAATTTAAGTAAGTGAGTTATTTTGAGATTTTCTTAATGAATAATATTATTTGGAGCCAACGAAGTAGTAAATAAGTGTTTTTCTTAAGATTTGAGTTAGTTGGAATTTATTTTAATTAAATTAGGATTTTTTTTGGATGTAGGGTCCAAGTGAACGCTCTGGGTATTGATTCGAGGATCCTACAAGCATAGATCAGAAGTCAGGTAAGGGGAAATGATGTATTAACTCAGGTTTTTATGAATTAAATAAAATGGACCATGTTATATATATATGTATACGAGTTTTCATTTGGGTATAAAATGCCAACCATGCAATGTACGTTTTCTGAACCTAGGATTGTTTATATAGTTATGTATATGTGAAAGTAAATGGATGAAAGTGGAACAAGCAATTTCTAAGGAATTATATAAGAAATGAAATATATTTCAGCATATAAATGTTAAATGTGGGTTGACCTATTTTATAGGAATAAGTATGAATTTTACTGCTAAATTGTGTGGCATGAGTAAATGTAAATGTTGTGCAAATATATGATAATTGTATGAGATGCAGGCTAAGTAAGTAAAGCAATGACACTAAAATATGATATGGACTATGTTGCTTGTGTGTGCAAAATGCAATCATGTAAATGTAAGACAGCTAAAAGACAACTATGTCAGCAGATTCTAGCGCATTTTTATGTGGACTAACTAATGATAGCTAAAAGAAACTGTGTTAGCAGATTCTAGCGCATTTCTATGTGGACTAATTGATGATGGCTAAAGACCAGCTGTAGTACAAAGGAATGAAATGAAAACGTTATGCAATGAAATGAAATGTGAAACGTGAATGATACAAATGGGAAAGAGTCACTTAAAGTGAAACGCAATGCAATGTTAAGTTATGAACATGAACGAATGTATATGATTAAATAATGATAGAAAGAATGATGTATTATGATATTAGAAGTATCTATGTATGTAGAATATGTTACGATTAAGCGAGACGTACTCTTTGCTTGAGGGCTTGCTGAGAAAGGCAAGCGCACTAGTAGCTTCAGATGTGGCAGTAACTGCATTACGTACTAGGGCAGATGGAACCTACTTGTATGGATGGGTAGATTTCCTTATCCTTAGGGCCTTTGCTAGTAAATCATTGTTGAATGGTGTGAGTACGAGATTAATCTAACACTTGAGGGCTTACTGAGTAAGGTGAGTGCCCTAATATGCTTTGATTGTGTCCTTAGGGTTGTCTAAGTATTATAGCAGAGGGGTGCTACTTGTATGGGCGGGTAATCACTCCTATCATTGGGTAATCTCATGGGTAAACGTTTGCATGTAATTGTTTAGGTTTAGAGAATGATTTCAGTATTATGTTAATGATTTGCAAATGATATTAAAATGATATGTAAAACATCATGATAGTCACACGCTGTGTTTAATATATAGTGTAACGTCCCTCAATTTCTTAACATAAAATATCACATACTAAATAAAATGGTCAACCCGAACCCGTGGGTAACGGGGACACCTGTCATACACAGCGGAAAACCTAGCAGCAGTACACATAAAATCTCAAACATCCCGTCATAAAATATAATACCAGAGCATTCTATACATCCTCACATACATCAAAATATCTCTAGGGTCAAACACAAAATAATTCTAACCCTAGTACAAAATCTTACCCTCCTCACGGGGTAATCTCACTAATCTCAACGGCGGCCTTGACCCGCCGGTCTCTCAGGGACTCCTGAAAAATGTAATAATATTGGGGGTGAGACACTTCTCAGTAAGGGAAAATAAACTAAATACAGCTGTGTGGCAACATGAATATTTAATGCATTTATACGTATATAGTACATTTCATAATTCCATAAACATCATCATATCGTACTGGGTAAACATATATTTTCACATCTGTTAATAATTCATATCATCCATAAAATCATTTGTTATAACTGTAGTACTAAAATAAACCCAGGATGACTAGCTAGCTGGTGTCATGTATTACCCCCCATGACGGGTTGTGCAGCCCGAAGGCGGGACCCGACAATGGCTGGCCGACCACTGTCGAATCAAATATGTCTGTAAGTACGATGAGCCCGCCACACCCTGGTCCGGACTGCCAGGTGGACGTCCACACTCTACTGAAAGCCACATCGACTATCCATCTCCCATCCCCTCGTGGGACGGTAGCACTAATAAGGCCTCGTGCCAAAATGAACCCATAGCTACGGTACCGAGCTCCTGGTCTGAACTAAACCAACATCCTGGTTGTGAAAACATATAATACATGATCATACGTAACATCATTACGGCCTCGTGCCGAAAACATAGATACGGCCTCGTGCCGAAAATATAAATACGTGGCCTCGCGCCAATAACATAAATACGGCCTCGTGCCAATAACATAAATACGGCCTCGTGCCGATAACATAAATATATGGCCTCGCGCCAAAAACATAAATACGGCCTCGTGCCGATAACATAAATATATGGCCTCGCGCCAAAATTGTTTCAGGTATATATATACTGAAAATACCTCATTTATCACACAATCGTCAAAACCATCACAACATCACTCATATTTTCATAAATGCCTGAAATCATGCTTGGTTCGTAAAATCTTTCACATCATAATACATTTCACATAAAATAATATTCATGCCACACATATGCTGTTAAAAGTCATACTTCATATTCTAAAAACGTGAATTATTTATATCTCATACATACATATACATTTTAATCATCATAGCAGTATTTTCCCAATCGTACATTTCATGCGTAATACACAATATAACCTATGCTTTTCTGAAAATAAATTTACTCATAATCAATAATAATTTGTATGAAAAATTACTGCTTTAGTTTATTCCCTTACCTGACTATTAAGAACTTCCTTAGGACCCAAAATTTCACGCCCTTGGCGCCCGAAATTTAATTCCTGCAATTTACATTTTTCCCCAGATTAATTAATCTATTTCTCCAAAATAATACTCATCTAGCCTTCCTTAGGCTCCATATACCTCAAATTAATATTTAAACTATTATTTAATATCCCTACTTAATTTTTTCAAATTTTTCCTGCGGGTCCCAAAATTACACCCGTGGCGCTCACCCGAGCCCTAAATTTCAGAAATCCTATTTCAGTCGCAGATGCTTAATATTTTAGCATTTCTAAATTAATGCTAATTAATTAAAAATAAGCCCCTTAATAATCGCCGCACCCCAAATTTGGAGTTTTGGCCCGACACCCCCATGAGAATTCCGTCCCACTAGACTTGTAGAGAATCATCCATAGATTCTCGTGGTGGTGTCCGTTCGTTAATTGGGCTTATATTTTGCAAGAAATTAAAGAAAAAGGGGGAAATGGCTTACCCCAGGGAATATGCCTACGCCGCTCCTATCACCGATCCGCTTCGGTAGAAATGACGGCAGCAGCGAATGGAGTCCAGTGGTATCTTCGGATTTTCGATCGGACGAAAATCCGTCGCGAAATCGAGGAGAGAGGGAGAGAGAACGTGAGGAGAGAGAGAGAGCTCAGAGAGTTACAGAGAAAGAAAAGAAAAGAAAAGAAAAGAAAAGAATGGGAGAAGAAGAAGAAGAAGAAGAAGATAATGATAAGGGGGGGGGGGGGGTTGAATTTAAAATAGAATCCACCTGAAGCTTAGCTTCAGGTGGTTTGACATATATATATATATATATATATATATATATATATATATATTAATATAATAATAATATATTTAATTAATATTAATAATATATTTTATTAAAAAAAATAAAAATAAATTTTAATTAATTAAATTTTTGTTTCCTTTTTCTTTTAACTTCGATTAATTAATTAATTAATTAATTAATAATAATAATAATAATAATTTATTTATTTTGAAATCAATCCACTAATCTGATTTCTTTTTTTTTTTTTTTTTTGGAAATCAATCCTCCAATCTTTTATATCTCTTTTTTGGGGTTTTTACATATAGTTTCTTCCTTTACTGAGATGTGTCTCACCCAAATATGATTATTTATTTTTCAAGAAATCCTCGAGGTCGGACTTAGGGAGCTCGAGGGTATTTAGCATTTTTTAGTAATATAAAGAGAAAGGGCATATGTTTGTTAATGCTTTGGGGATGTGTATGCTTTATGTTTTATGTCGTTTTGTTTTGAAGATGTTGAGTAAGGAATGGTTGTAAAAATACTGAAATTTTATCGGAGTTATGTAGATTTATGGGAATGCATGTGATGGATGAATTTTATGGATTTTAGTTAGAATTAGTAAACTCTGGTATATTACAGAATTGTGGTATGAATTTTATGGATTTTAGTTAGAATTAGTAAACTCTGGTATATTACAGAATTGTGGTATTATCGTATTATGATTAAATGGAGATTATGTTTATGTTTTCCACTGCGTATGATATGAATTATGGATTATTAGAGATTTTATCAAGTATAACGCACCAGACCCTTGTTTAACATTTCGGGGCGTTACATTTTGGTATCAAAGCAATAATTTTGGGATTTTGAGAATTTATGAAATGATTTATACCAGAGTATAGGAATGAGTTAGGATGAAAAATAGGAGATGAATAGGTTAGGTATTGAGAAATTGGTTTGGTGTAGGAAGGTATATGATTGTGTTTTGTAATTTAGAGGCAAATTATGTAACAACCCATAAAATTTTAAATAATTTGAAATAATAAGGAAGATGGAAGGGAAGAAAGAATAAACTTGAAAAGGTGGCAACAAGCATTCGTTGATGAATGGACTGGTCTCGTCGATGAATGTTCTTCAAAACTCGTCGACGAGGGTATGTGTCTCGTCGACGAGGAAATACCAAAAGGGGGTTTTTCACGAACTGAAATTCGTCGACGAGTTCACTATCTCATCGCCGAATTTTGTACAGGACTCGTTGACAAATTGTTGTGTCTCGTCGACGAGTCCCTACGTATAAATAGTGGATTTCTTTCATTTTAGCGTGAATTTCTTGCATGTCCTCTTTCTCTCTTTAGAAATTTTGGCCCTTCCACTTTTGCTCTTCGATTTTAGGCCGGATTTTCGCCGATTCAACAATCTGAGGCCACCACGACACTCCTGGAAGAGTTCTCTACAAACTTGCTAGAGTGGATCGTTGATGGGACTAGTTAGGAATTCATCTCAGATTTAAGGTAAGACTTTTTATGTAAAATTTGGCTTTACCCTAGTTGTAGGAAATATTATATGCGAAGAAATACTAAAGTTTAGTTTTGGGAGATGTGGTTTTTAGGACGTTGAACGGGGAATCCTGCGGGTGCAGGACTGGTTATTTTAGAAGGATTTTCAGGGATTAGGTGTAATGCCCCGAACCCTTAAATCTGGATCCAGCGCGTTATACTTGATAAAATCCCTAATAAATCATGATCCATAACATACGCAACGGAAAATATAAACAAAATCTCCATATAACATAATATCAAAGTTTACTAATTTCTATCTATAATCCAAAGTATCCATCCAACACCTGCATTTCCATATATACATATATCTCCAAAACATTTCAGTATGTTCACAAACTTTCTTTTCTCCACAGACTTAAAATATAAGGACATAAAATATAAATATTTGCATCCCAAATTTAACATAGAAATATATCATTTTCTTTTTCTATTTCCCAATAATGTTATAAAAACCTCGAGCTCTCAAAGCTCGATCTCGAGGAAATCCTGAAAAAAAAAATACATTCATATTCGGGTGAGACACATCTCAGTAAGGGAAGAAACAATATATTAAAACAGTGTATGGCCAGCATGAGTTTATATATGACATATTATTTAACATTTGAAAATCGTTAACATAATTTCTGAAATCATTCCCTGAACCTAATCAAACACATGCAAATGTTTAACTCACGAGATTACCCGCCCATACAAGTAGCACCCCTCTGCTATGATATTTAGGCAACTCGAAGGTCGCAACTAAAGCATACCAGGGCACTCACCTTACTCAGTAAGCCCTTAAGTAATAAATTGATCTCGTACTCACACAGTTCATACAAAAGTTTACCGGCAAAGACCCTAAGGATAGAGAAATCTACCCACCCCATACAAGTAGGTTCCCTCTGCCCTAGTACGTTATGTGGATACTACCACATTTGTAACTACTAGTACACTCGCCTTACTCAGCAAGCCCTTAGGCAAAAGGTATGCCTCGCCCAATCGTAACATGTTCTACATACATACATACTTCTAATATCATAATACATCATTCTTTCTATCATTATTCAATCATACACATCTGTTCATATTCATAACTTAACATTGCATTGCATTTCACTTTAAGTGACTCTTTCCCATTTGTATCATTCACATTTTACATTTCATTTCATTACATTGTCATTCCATTGTTATTTCATTGCATAACATTTTCATTTCATTCCTTTGTACTACAATCGCTCTTTAGCCGTCATCAGTTAGTCCACATAGAAATACGCTAGAATCTGCTAACAGTTAGTCCACATAGAAATGAGCTAGATCTACTAACACTTAGTTCACATAGAAATGCGCTAGAATCTGCTAACAATTAGTCCACATAGAAATGAGCTAGATCTACTAACAGTTAGTTCACATAGAAATGCGCTAGAATCTGCTAACCCGGATTTCAGCTGTCGTACATTTACCCAGCATTTTTAAGCTGTTTTACCTAGTATCTTTCAGCTGTTTATATGATTTCATTAACACACACAAGCAACATAGTCCATGTCATGCTTTATTCACAATGCATTACTTACTTAACCTGCATCTCATACATTTAACATATATTTCCACACAACATTCTATTTACTCATGCCACACAATTTAGCAATCAAATTCATACACTGCTTATAAAATAAGCCAACCAACATTTAATGTTTATATACTGAAAATACCTTTCATTTCTTACATAATTACACTGAAAATATTTTTCCACTTTCATTCGTTCATTTTAGCATATACATATATAATAAACAGCCCTAAACTCGAAAAAAAATACAATTTAAACAGTTGGCATTTTACCCATATCGAAACATATATACGTACATATAACACAATTTATTTTTCCATTAAATTCATAAAAATTATGATTTAATACATATTTTTTCCCTTACTTGGTTTCTTGAACTACGCCCACAGGGACTCCGAAAAATACCTACGGCGCTCACCCGGACCCTAAATCAAAAATTCTAGTTCCATTAAATTTACCCTAAATAATATATTATTTTAATACTTCCTAAACTCTTAAATACCCAATAAATAAATATACCCTTAAATATATCCAAATTACCAAATTTTCCAAATCTCACTTTCTCTTTAGAGTAGGGCCCAGAAAATCCTAATTGAAAAATTATCTACGTCAAAATGACGATGACGACGACTAGGACCCAGTGGTGGTGCCTGATCGTCGATTTAACAGCAGATTTAAAGTAAAATTGTTAAAATGAAAAAAAAAATTACCTTTCCCTAGGAGTAGTACCTAAGTCGTTCCCACGATAAATCCGTTCTAGTAGAAATGTCGGTGGCGGAGAAATGAGGGGAGAGAGAGAGACAGAGACGGAGAATATACGGAGAGTGGAAGAGAGCACAGAGAGGCGCGGACGCCTCTAGAAGAAAGCTTTTAGCTTTTTTAACTTTTTTTTTTTAATACTTAACTTAATTTATGTATATATATATAAAACTTATACTTTAACTTTTATATATATATATATATATATATATATCTTTATTCCATTTTTTTTTACTATTTATTTAATTTAATAACATTTAATTAATTCATTAATAATAATAATTTTTTCATACTATTTATTTTTATTTGTTTATTTAATACATTAATTTAATAGTGTTTAACCAATTAATTAATTAATAATTTTAATTAATTATTTTTTTTTATTTTTAAATTTTTTTTCTTGGGTTATTACATTAGGTAAGGGGAAATATTTTATAGTACCTTTTAGTAATTATTGAAATGACTAATTTTGGATAAAAATCCTACATATACAGGTATAATTTTTATGAATCAAACTAGTATTGAAAATTGCTGTTTTAATTATATATGTATTAAATTGGGAAAAATTGTGTGGTTTAGACCATTTTGATGATCAAATGATTATGAGCATAGTGGAATGATGAATTCATTGAGATTGTGAATGTTATTTGGCTATAAATCTTGTTTGGTTGAATATACTGGTTGGATTGTGAACTTTGTTTGGATGAAAATACTGGATGGTTGAGTATACTGTGGTAATTGCGTGAATATGGTTGATTAGTCAGGTGTGTTATTGATCTGTGGTGTGGTTCATGTAAATGATGATATAACGTTGGCAGTGGTATGAGGAGGTCGTTATATCGTACCTAATATATCCGTCATATAACGTTGGCAGTGGTATGAGGAGGTCGTTATATGAGCGTTTATACTGGGAGGTAAACATTGGTAGTGGTATGAGGAGGTTGTTTACCTATTTACTATGAACAGATTGGTTAGTTTGTCCTGTGTGGACTAGTCCTGCACGGACACTAATGCTGTATGTTTGATTAGTCCTGTGTGGACCTGTAACGACCTGCTCCTTTTTCACATATATATTTTTTTAATAAATAAATTATCATCACATCATACATTCCAACTCAGTAGGTCACAATCCACCTGGGCCCGTGGGCACCAGGAATATAACAAAACATACAGCAGAAGCCTACGCAGCAGAAAGTATAAAATCATATACATCTCATCATAATGTGCATAACACATACTAGAGTCACTACAATTACTATCTCACAGTATATACATCTCAAAAATGAAATCTGGGGACAATCCCCACAAAACCTAACTGTTCCTACCAAAAACTTACCCTTCCAAAGAGGGCAAACAACTGATCTAGATCAGCGGGGCTTTTCCCGTTCTCCTATCAGGGGCTCCTAAAAAATGTATAAGATTTAGGGGTGAGACACCTCTCAGTAAGGGAAATAAACTAATACCAGTGTGTGACAACATGAGTATTATGTGTTCTACATATACCATACATAACATATTCAATACTGTTTATCAAATCTGGGAAAACATATGCATATCAAAACATGGCAGAACATACTGCATTTTCATAAACATTTCTCATCTTATATCATAATAATAACATAAAACAATTCTGGTAGGTTAGCTGGCTGTTGTCATGTATTACCCCCACATGACTGAGTTGTGTGGCCCGAAGGCGGGACCTGACAATGGTTGGCCGACCACTGTCAAGTTAAACAGTAGTCTGTAGGTCCAATGGGTCTACCCAGACTGGTCCGTACACCAGGGGCGATAACAGCACATTTTTTGAAAATAACCACATCGACCATCCAATCTCACACCACTCCGTACAGCGGCGTTAACACAGATATCATGATCACGAGAACCATGGACACATAACAACGGTATCATGCAAGTGCTAGCCTAGACCAAGCCAACCAGGTTCTAATATCATATACATATACTAAAATCGTGATACATGGATATCTCATATCAATAATTATCAAATCAATCATATCATTTTTCACATATACATATTTCATGAAAATCATCGGCCCGTACGCCGGAATTACACATTTTATCATAGCTCGGCCCGTATGTCGGCAAATCACATAGCACAGCCCGTACGCTGGCAAATCACATAGCTCGGCCCGTACGCCGGCAAATCATGTAGCACAGTCCGTACGCTGGAAAATCTCATCCATATAGCATGACCCGTACGCCGGCAAACATATCCACATACCACGGCCCATACGCCGGCAAATCACATATATATATATATATATCTCAGCTCGTACGCCGGTTTTCCATCATTGAAATCCATATCGTCCCCATTCGCAGAAAATAGTATTTCACAACATTTTTATACTCATGCCACACTAAACAAATTTTCTATATATTCAACATATTATCATTTAAACAGTATTTTCCAAATATAAATCATATATATAAATATATTTATTTTTCCTGAAATCAGATGCTACATATATATACATGCATTTTCTCAAAACAAAACTAACTTAGTTTATCCCCTTACCTGATTCCTGAAAAGCCCCTAAGAAAATCTTCCCCGTACCCACAAGGCTCTCAACTCAATACCCTGAAAATGAAAACTCGCAGAATTAAAGTTTAGTATTTTCGTACGTACAACATTTTCTATAGCTACCACGAAGTCAAATTCGGCTTAAAAAGTCTTACCTCAACTTAGGGATGATTCCCAACGTTCCCAATCAACACCCCTGGAACTGAAAATTTTCAGTATTAAAGTTTAGTATTTTTATGCGTATATCACTTTCTTCAACTGTCAAAAATCCAAATATTGAATATAAAGTCTTACCTTGGATTTGGGATGAAATCCAACTTCGTTTCCTTGACGATCCGTTTCAGCAGATTCGTAGAGAACTTCACCAGGAGCGTCGTGGTGGCTTCGGTTTGTCGATCCGGCGTAAAACTAGCCCGAAATCGAAGAGAGAGAGAGTCGTATGAGAGAGAGAGAGAGAGAGAGAGAGAGAGAGAGAGAGAGAGAGAACTTCCAAAAAATCTAAGCAAGTTTCTTGAAGAAGTTTGAGTTATATTTTATATATAGTAATCATTAATTAAAGTAAAGCTTCTTGAAGAAGCTTTCACACTTTCTATATATATATATATATACCTTTAACCTATATATTAAATGCATATCATAATAACTTACTTATATATATATACACACACACACACACACACATATATATATACATGCTTCAATATTTATATATATATATATATATTTTCCTTATCATACTATTCATTTTACTTGTTAATTTAATTAATTAATTTTATTTTATTATTTTATTATTATTATTTTTTAAATTTTATTTTTCCTGGTTACTACAGGACCAGTCTTATGTGGACACTGATGCTGTGTGTTGATTAGTCCTGTGTGGACACTGATGCTGTGTGATTGGATCCTATGTGGATTGATTATGATATGGGTGTATGTGTGAAATTCTGCAAAGCGATTGTGTCGATTGTGTGCGAATGTTAATTAATTAAGTATTTAGGGTAAAGTAAATTACTCCATCTGAGGGCTTGCTGAGAAAGGCGAGTATGTTGGTAATTAACTATGGGTACCAGAGTAGAGGGAAGCCACTTGTATGAGCGGGTGATCTTCCCTATTCTTGGTAACTTTACTTGAATACACAACCCGAGGGCTTATTGAGAAAGGTGAGTGCCCTGGTGTTAGCACTAGAGCAGAGAGAACTCACTTGTATGGGTGGGTGGATTTCCCTATTCTCGGAAACTAACATTAAAATACTAATGGTTATGGGTATGTGATTGGATGATAAGGACGTTGATCTTGTGCGATTATGGGCATGTTATCTGGCTTCTTGTGAACTGTGTGTACACTTTTGAGGGATATTTTAATTATATTATAAACACTTCAGCCACACACTATTATAAATTATTTCTTCCTTACTGAGAGGTGTCTCACCCCGTCATATGTTAAATATTTTCATATTATCGAGGTGATCGAGCTTAGATAGCTCCAGGGCGGGGTAGTTTTGTGAGTTAAATATAGCAAATCGGATATGTATTTAGTTTATGTTTAATATGTATTAATTCTGGATATATAATATGAAGGATTAGGTTGTAATTATTATGGATCAATGTATGTAAATATAGTACTCTGATATTTTCTGTTGAAGAAATTTATTGTTTTCGCTGTGTGAATGGTATCAGAGGATTGTGTCGGTCTCTTAACGCACTGGGCCCCGCATGGCGGGTCTAGGGCGTTACAAAGTACATCGACGATTTCTTGTGATTTTTCTAAAGCAGTCGACGGCCTCAGAAAAGCCACGGTAAACCTTAGATGTTTTTGTTTCTGAATTGTGAGACTGGTTCTTATATGAATATTTTGGATTTTTATTTGATTTAATTTAATGATTATATTGTTTGGGCTTATGATATGAAATTCTTATCTCTTCTTTGTCCTATTTTCAGGATCGATTATGGAGATGAGAATGTAGAGGCTGAAGTAAGAGAGGATTTAGTGACCTCTAGCAAAGAAGAAATAGATACCTTTAAGGTATTGCGGGGTATCGTCCGTCAAGTTAAGGCAGAAATGAAGAAGGAACCTAAGGAGTAGAACTGTCCACCTGCAAGACAGGGCTGCAGCATTAAAGAGTTTATGAGAATGAACCTTCCAGCCTTTATAGGAGGACCTAATCTAGTGGTTGCAGAAACTTGGGTACAGGAGATAGAGGAGAATATGGTTGTACTCGACTGCACGGACGAGTAGAAGGTCTGCTATGTTGCCTTCAAGATGACATGAGAGGCAAAGCACTGGTGGCTTTCTGTGAAGCTGCTAGAGGATCAGAGGGTAGTAAAGGTAGCTCTTACCTGGGAAAGATTCAAGGAGCTTTTCTTTGATAGATATTTTCCTTCATTTGTCAGAGAGGAAAAGATTGAGGAGTTTACTAATCTGACCCAGGGAGATATTACAGTTGTGGAGTATGCAGCTAAATTTGTAGAACTATCGCGTTTCGCTCCATTTCTGATCCTAAGTGAGGTAAGGAAGGTCAGGAAATTTGAGAAAGGCCTGAAGCGTAGGATCTACGAGTTGTTGGTCGGGTTTCAGGTCTAGAGTTTTTTAGAATTAGTTGATAAGGCTTCAGTGCTGGAAAAGAGCATTCAGGGCAGCACTGAGTTTGTAGAGCAGAAGAAAAGACATGTATCATCTAGTTATCATTCTAAGGCCAGTCAGGGAACAACAAAGAAAGGAAAGGAAGCAATGGGCTCTATATGTCCGAAGTGTAATAAGAGGCATAGGGGCGAATGCTGGTATGACACTCTAAATTGCTACAGGTGCGGTAAGCCAAGACATGTCAAGAAAGATTGCCGAGAACCCTTGCCTATGGTATCTGCTCAGAACTAGGATCGAGGAAAACAACAAGTACCACTTGGAAGAGGTGCTCCACCCCGACTGTATACACTTCGAGCTGAGGAGGATGCCATCAGAGAAGCAGGCATGAGATTACATTTAAGATAATGATGATTTAATTTAATGAATAATGATTGAATGATTCATATGATGATATGCATGTTGAGTTCTTATGATGGTAGTTAGTAAATGAATGTAAATCATGTAAAAGGATGATTAGATAGTAAAATTTCAAGGACGAAATATCTTAAGGATGGGAGAATGTAATGACCCAAAAAATTAAAATAACTAAGAAATATAATAAATGAAATGGATTAATGGATGATAAAGGAAAAAGGAAGGACTTTAGAAGGAAAAGCAGGCCTCGTTGACGAATGTCCTATCTTCGTCGACGAATGTCCTTCCAAGCTCATTGCTGAAGTTTGTTCCTCGACGACGAAGAAATCCTGAGAGAGAATTTTGGAAACCCTGAATTTTGTCAACGAAAGTATCTTCTCATTGACGAAGTCTCTACAGTGCCTCGTCGATGAATCCACGTGTCTCGTCGACGAAGCCCTGCCTATAGATAGGGTGTTCTTCATTTTTCAGCGAGAAACTTGAGAACCCTCACTCTCTTTCTCTCTCTCTAAAATACAAACTTCCAACCTTCTCTCTTCGATTTCAAGTCGGATTTGACTCGATTTGACGATCTGGAACCGCCACGAGGTTCGTACGATCATTCTCTGCAAGGCTATAGAAGCTGATTGTTGGTTTGAAAGGTTTGGGAAACATCCAAAATTTAGGGTAAATGAGTTATTTTGAGATTTTCTTAATGAATAATATTATTTGGAGTCTAAGAAGTAGTAAATAAGTGTTTTTCTTAAGATTTGAGTTAGTCGGAATTTATTTTAATTAAATTAGGATTTTTTTTGGATTTAGGGTCCAAGTGAACGCTGTGGGTATCGATTCGGGGATCCTACATGCGTAGATCAGAAGTTAGGTAAGAGGAAATGATGTATTAACTCAGGTTTTTATGAATTAAATAAAATGGACCATGTTATATATACATATGTATATGAGTTTTCATTTGGGTATAAAATGCCAACCATGCAATGTACGTTTTCTAAACCTATGATTGTTTATTTAGTTTTGTATATGTGAAAGTAAATGGATGAAAGTGGAAAAGCAATTTCTAAGGAATTATATAAGAAATGAAATATATTTCAGCATATAAATGTTAAATGTGGGTTGGTCTATTTTATAGGAATAAATATGAATTTTACTACTAAATTGTGTGGCATGAGTAAATATAAATGTTGTGCAAATATATGATAATTGTATGAGATGCAGGCTAAGTAAGTAAAGCAATGAGACTAAAATATGATATGGACTATGTTGCTTGTGTGTGCAAAATGCAACCATGTAAATGTAAGACAGCTGAAAGATAACTATGTCAGCAGATTCTAGCACATTTTTATGTGGACTAACTAATGACAGCTAAAAGAAACTGTGTTAGCAGATTCTAGTGCATTTCTATGTGGACTAATTGATGATGGCTAAAGACCAGCTGTAGTACAAAGGAATGAAATGAAAACGTTATGCAATGAAATGAAATGTGAAATGTGAATGATACAAATGGGAAAGAGTCACTTAAAGTCAAACGCAATGCAATGTTAAGTTATGAACATGAACGGATGTGTATGATTGAATAATGATATAAAGAATGATGTATTATGATATTAGAAGTATCTATGTATGTAGAATATGTTACGATTGGGCGAGGCGTACTCTTTGCCTGAGGGCTTGTTGAGAAAGGCGAGTACACTAGTAGCTTCAGATGTGACAGTAGCTGCATTATGTACTAGGGCAGAGGGAACCTACTTGTATGGTCAGGTAGATTTCCCTGTCCTTAGGGCCTTTGCTGGTAAATCATTGTTGAATGGTGTGAGTACATGATTAATCTAACACTTGAGAGCTTACTGAGTAAAATGAGTGCCCTGATATACTTTAGTTGTGTCCTTAGGGTTACCTAAGTATTAGAGAAGAGGGGTGCTACTTGTATGGGCGGGTAATCTCCTCTATCCTTGGGTAATCTCGTGGGTAAACCTTTGCATGTAATTGTTTAGGTTTAGATAATGATTTCAGTATTATGTTAATGATTTGCAAATGATATTAAAATGATATGTAAAACCTCATGATAGTCACACATTGTGTTTAATATATTGTTTTTTCCCTTACTGAAATGTGTCTTACCTGAATATGATTATTTCTTTTTCAGGAAATCCTCGAGGTCGGACTTAAGGAGCTCGAGGGTATTTAGCTTTTTTGAGGAATATAAAGAGAAAGGGTATATGTTTGTTAATATTTTGGGGATGTGTATGCTTTATGTTTTATGTCGTTATGTTTTGAAGATGTTGAGTAAGGAATGGTTGTAAAAGTTATGTAGATTTATAGGAATGCAGGTGATGGATGAATTTTATGGATTCTCGTTAGAATTAGTAAACTCTGGTACATTACAAAATTGTGGTATTATCGTATTATGATTATATGGAGATTATGTTTATGTTTTTCGTTGCGTATAATATGAATTATGGATTATCAGGGCTTTTATCAGGTATAACACACCGAACCCTGGTTTAAGGGTTTGGGGCATTACAACTACAGTCTCTCCGGGCACGCTACTACTCTACCTCATCAAACTGGCCACCTCAACCCAGTCTTCTAAGGAGACTGCAATCTCTCCTGGCACGGTTAGATGGAATCCACACACTATCTGAGTTATGTGGTTGCACTCTGATATAAAATAGCAACAATACCGTGCTCTGCTGTCTGAATCTGACTGAATATTTCCACAGGGTCTGATACTATTTGGTACTAATATAATTATCTTACTGTTTTTACCATGATATTGAAATAATCATAACATCTTTAAACTACGCTGCATAATTTGAATTTCTGACTGAATAACTGAATAAACTGATAAACTGAGTGTTACGGATTTGAAGTCATGACATTTTGAATAATACTTTAAATCATATTTTCTAGAAACTGATAGCAATATTTTCCTACTAATAAACTGTAAAACATGATATTTGTAAAACTGTATAAATACTATACTAAACTGTAATAAACTCATGCCACACAATAGAGTAATTAAATCTCATGCTTTAAAATTTGCATCCCTTGATATAATAATAAAATTTTGGAAAATTGAATAATAATACTAATACATACAAAATTTTATGGTAAACTTTTTAAAATTCCTAACATAACATATTTCCCTTACTTGACTACTAAAAAGCTCCTACAATGTCTAGTCCTACACCCGTAGAATTTCCTGTTCAACACCCTGAAAACAATATCTCCTTAAACAAAATTTCAGTATTTTTTCGAGTACTATATTTTCTACAACTGTAGGAAAGGCAAATACTAAATAAAAAGTCTTACCCTGAACTTGGGATGAAATCCAAGTTAGCCCCACCAACGATCCTCTCCAGCAGACTTGAAGAGAACTTTCCCAAAATTGTTGTGGCAGCTTCAGATCGTCGATCCAGCAAAGAATGGACCCAGAATCTTAGAGTGAAGGAAGAAAAACCGAAGAGGAGAGAGAGAAACACTGTTTTGTATGAAAAATCTGCGCCGAAATCCGAATTTTGGGCTATTTATACACTAGCCTTCGTCGACGAGGCAGTCACTTCGTCGATAATTCCATGAAGGAAGTTCGTTAACGAACGCTTATTCCTCGTTGACAAAATTCAAAACTGAAAATAGCCTCTTGGTATCCCATCGTCGACGAGACTCATGTCCCCATCAACGATCCTAAGAGGCCACTTCGTCGACGAACTCTTCGCGTTCATCGACGAGGACCTTCTATGACCCCTGTTATAATTTCCTTTCCCTCCTTCTTGTATTATTTAATTACCATAATTCTTTGGGTCACTACAAATATGGTCGTACGAACGGAGTTAGTTTCTTTCTTTTGGTTGGAATGGAATATGGATATCGAGAGATTTTTATGTATGTTAACAGTTTAAAACTTTAGTAATAGATTTTGGAGAATGTTTTATTTATTTCCGCTGCAATTATATGATGATTATGATATCAAGTACATAGACGTCACTAAAGTACCACCCTAGGCCCATATGGCGGGTCGGGGTGTTACATGGTGAGTGACTTGTTCATGATATTTATGGAATTCCAATTGTACCAAATACACCAAAACAAGTGGCAAAATCTTATTTATAAAAAGGGAAAATGAGATTGGGTTACTACCAAATTTGGTAATTTCTACTATTAACAAAATAATCAAGTTTTTAATTAAGGTTGATGATTAAAAATGTTAATTTATTTGTTATATTAAACAATAATTAAAATTTTTAATAAGACAACATTTGAAATGTTAATTGAAAATGTTAATAAAAAACATTATCTAAAAATTTTATTTATTTTAAAATTATTTAAAATGTTAATTTAAAATGTCAATTAGAAAATATTAACTAAAAGTTTTGGTTTAATAAACATTATTATTAACATGATTCAATAATCATATATTTTTTTGTAATGTATTACAATATATTAATTATATGTTGAAATATAATAATTGTATTATTATATTAAATTCACATAACACTTATAATAAATGTCACAACTAACCAAATATCATTTATTTTATAAGTACTTACAATTAGTTTTCTTTAAACACAAGCAAATAGTTATTGTGACGTTCAAAACTTTTCTAACCTAATACTTGCTGTCGTTACTACTTTAACCATCAACTAGATCATATTGTTGAGTTTCACAATGATTATTTAATAATGATTTATTTCTTACTAGTATTATGTTTGTGAGTTGTTTGAAGTCTAGGGCATCTCATACACTAGATTAAGATAGTGTTCACTATTGATAATATTAAAAGTTTTAATAGTAGTGCATTTTAGTAAATAATGTTGATAATATTAATGTATTTTAACAATTTTTACGTTTTCTTTTAATTCGCAAATAAAAGGATAAAGGATAGGCTGCAGGCATTCTATAATTGACTATTGTTTTAAATGTTGATTATTCTGTCTTTGTTGTGTGCATGCTTTGGGAGCAATTGTGAGTTGTTGCCTATCGGCATTGTAAAATTTATTTGGAGACATTTTTTTACATTCGTACAAGTTCATATTACTACTTTCAATATTAACCATAAATTATTAATAATTCCAATGAGACAATACATATAAACTTTTCAACTAAAAGAGTTCGAATTAAAATAACGCATACATATATATTGAAAGCTTATTAAAGAAATAAAGCTAATAGGAATATAACGGTACGAGAAATCATGTAGGAAACTTGCCCCTTCATGTTATTAATATGTATATTTTTTGAACGTGATGCACATAGTAAATGGTTCCCACTCCTTACATACTCAATGCTAATAGATATAGAAACCAACACCACGTGTTTCATATGTGAAGAAGAGAAACATGGACATGTGGAAGGAGTAAGTTCTCTATATAATGTACACATGAGATATGTGTTATTGTGTCAGCAAAAGAAAAGTGTTGCATTGATATGACCATTTTTAGCATTCTTAAAGATACATTTAATAAAACAACATTATTGTAATTTAAGATTAAATTCCATAATAATTAGTGTGAATCATGGCCAAGCCATGCGTCAAACAGTTGGACTTAGGTTGTGCATGGTAAGGTTGGGGCCCTATCCAAGGTTCAAGTATTCACACAATAAGGGGCAGAACAAGTCTAAGCCAAGTACCACTTTTACATGCCAAGCAATCACAAGTGGTTTGAATTTAGATAATATTATTTATATTATGAATGTCTTCATTACTAATCTTATTAGCAAGTAATAGCATGATTTTTTTTTCTTTAAAAATAATATCAGTATGAAAGGCAATGTCGGTAGTCAAAGTGTCATCATCGTAGGAGTTATTCTGGTCATACAAATTTGATTCTTGGTCTTAGGCTTCATGCTTGTACCAAAACACCAATGTCATTACTACATTATTGCGAATCATTTCACAAGCGAGTGAAGTACACCTAACACCATCTATTCTTGTGTGTGTGTATGTGTGTGTGTGTGTGTGTGTGAGAGAGAGAGAGAGAGAGAGAGAGAGAGAGGTTTGATTTAATGGTGAGTAAATATTTAACCATGGTTTTATAGTGATTTGCTTTTGGAAAAATTGAGAGGTTTTGAATCTTAAAGTTTTTTTCCAGAAGATCTCGTCATAAAGGGTGGTAAGTACCAAAACAAACTCTATCTTTGTCGCCCTTCCCCTAAGAAGGGGAGATACCTATGAGTGGGGGATTATTAACCTATCATTCTTGGCACGAAGTCTTTACAAAATCTTCTCTAATGTCCTAACTAAAATATTTCATGAAGTCATGTGGGATACAATTACCTTGGCATAATGTGTGTTTATTTATGATAGACAAACTTTAGACGCATTGCTTAAAACTAACAAAGTGGTGGAGTGTAACACCCCGACCCCGAGGGGCCTGGGATATTAACTTTTTACTACTGATTTACAGCGGAAGCAAATAAACTCGATTCTTATTCAAACCAGAGCGCTAATTATTCATGTTACAATCACTTATTTCAAAAGAAGAAAATTACACAAACGTAAATATCTGAAATCATACTATAATTCTAATTAATCTTTATTTTTCTAATCCCCACCCGCATGCTTGCTAAGCCTGATTTCCTACATGTCCTTCAGAGTTATCTGAAATAAAATATGATTGGGGTGAGACGACGCTCAGTAAGTAAATAAGATTATTATTAGTGTGTGGCCAAAATGTGCTTTTAAAGAATTTCGTAAAATAATATTTAATACTATAACTTCAAGACTGCTTTTAGAATAAACATAAATTTAAAAATTTTTGCCTAAAACTTTTGTCATCAATTTCAACAGTAAATTTTTACAATCATATACTACAACTGCAAAATTAAACTTTTAACTTTAAAACTGTAAAAATATTTAATGATAAACATACATATACTTTTCCTTATACGTTTTCCTTAGATCGTCATTTAAGTACCAAAATGATCCTTTTCACGTAAACTTACACTTTTCCTTCAAATCATCAATAACTTTGTACACGTAATTAAATATGTATAAATATATATTATAAAAACCCACCCTTAGGCCTGTTTGCCGTAAGTCATGTTTACCCCCATGACTGGGTTGTGCGGTCCGAAGACTGGACTTAGCTGGCTGGCCGACCAAACTAAATCAACGTACGTAAACTTTAAGTGAGATTTTCCTTATTAAGTCCTGGACTTAAACCAGGTGTGCACTCAGGAGAAATCCACTAACATAAATAACCACTCTGTAAACAGTGTGGGTGCACTCTGATCCGTATAAACTTTAAGCTGCGGTACTGAGCATCTGTAACTTTGAACTTTCGTTGCCATAAGGGGTTTGAAAATCATCTTATTATAATTTATGCAATTTAAAATAATATTGTGAAAATCTCATATTTACTCATATTTACATAAAAAATGTAACGTAGAAATAAACTCATGCCACACAATTTTTGTGTTAAAAATATATATATAATTTTATTTTCGAATAGAAAGAAATGCTGAAAATTTACCCGAGGGGATTGGAACATTTCTTAACCCAAAAATAGATGCAAGTATATTAAAGATAGAACTGGTATAATTAAATATGCGTGAAAATAAACTCATGAAAGTTTTGTGGAACTAATTGACATAATTAAAATTTACGTACAAAATAAACTCGGGTATGAATTTAAAATAAAAAGAAACTAACATAATCAAAATTTACTTACCTTCTTCTTTTACCGCGTGCTACGAACACAATAACTATCTTTAAAAAAATGAGATCGGAAAGAGTGGGTGATTGAGAACTTATTTAAAAATTCTCTCTCCACCATAATTTCTTTCACTCACTAATCATTCTCTTCCTTGGAAAATTGTTGTGAAAAATGAAGGTTGAGAGCTCCCTATTTATAGGAAAATTTTGGGGAAGAAATGGAATTTATAAAAGTGTGGGGAGATGGGTGAAATTATAATTTTTAAAAATTAAAGAATGGGCAAGGGATGGGCAAGGTATGGGTTGAGTATGGGATAGGGATGGAAGCCATGTGGGAGTGCTTGCCACCATTCCCACTAAATAATTTTTTTTTTAATTAATTACTTACCTAATTAATTAATCAATAACTTAATTAATTATTCTATTATTTTATTATTTTTTTTTCTAATCATTATTATCATTATTATTATCATTGTTATTAATTTTAAACTACTTTTAGTATTTATTTATTTTATTATTTATTTTTGAACAAGAATTAAATTTAAATTTTAAAAACTCATGTGGGCCCCACATGGTCTTGTGGGCCCCACACAACTTCGAGACTCGAATGGATCCTACGTAACTCGAATAACTCTTATACGATTTTATGCATCCTACATAACTTTGAGACTTGTGAAAACCTCCATACGGCTTCGGGACTCATGTGGGTCCCACACAGTCTTGTGGACCCCGCATAGGATACCTATATTATTATTATTTTATCATATACTTCTACAAATTATATCAGTTAAAACATTATTTTATGTACTTATTTACGTATATAAACAGTGTCTTGTGGCTCCGGGACTCATGTGGACCCCACATAGTCTTGTGGGCCCCACATATGATACCTATATTATTATTATCTTATTATGTATTTCGACAAATTATGTCTGTCAAAACACTATTTTATGTATATATACTTATTTACGTGTACAAATAGTGTCTATCCTGTTTATCCTATGAAATTCCATTTTGACCAGACCGACCTCCAGGGAGCGACTGAGCCGCAATGGTCTCTGAGCACTCGCTAAGACAAGGTCTTTCTTAGGCATCAAACATGGAATCAAGGATCCTACAGAAAAACACTTCTGTATTGATATTAACTTAATGACTATTTTTATTATTTTATTATTATTGTACTTTAATCATATATATATATTTTTGGGTCATCACATGGAGGATATTAGACGAAAGGGTAGGACAAAACTTCTCTTTAAACTAGACATCGAGAAAGACTATGATAAGGTCGACTAGGGCTGAATATCTGATAACATAACAAGTGTAATGGTTTGAAACGGTGTGGAGGAAATGGATAGAATGCTACCTGGACTCAACCTGCTTGTCAGTTATTGTATATGGTTATCTAAGATAGTTGTTCATAGTATGCTAGGTGCTCAAGCAATGAGATCCATTGTTTCCTTTCTTGTTTGTGCTAGCAGTGGATACCTTAAATAGGTTGATATCACATGCACAATGTAATGACCCAAATAATAATGGTATTTAAAAATTAAAGAGGAAGGGAAATGGAAACAGAAATAGAAGGAGGCAGCATACTTCGTGTTCGTCGATGACAATGCACTTTGGGAGTATTAACTGAGGGAATTCATCAGGTCCTCATCGACGAACATAGGGGATTCATCAACGAGGGTACAAGAGGGCCTCGTCGACGAGGGTACAAGAGGACCTCGTCGACGAAGCCAAGTTTCGTCGACGAGAAGATACCGAGAGAGGATTTTGGGAAGTATGAAATTCGTTGACGAAGGTGCAGGTTCGTCGAAAAACTTTCTACAAGACTCGTCGATGAGGTGACGTGTCTCGTCGACGAATCTAACCTTATAAATAGAAGAAACCTGAATTTAAACGCCAAAATTAAGAAAATCTCACTCTCTCTCTCTCTCTCTCTCTCTCTCTCTCCCTTCGATTTCTCTCTCTTCTCTCTTCGATTTTGGCTCCGTCGTTCGTCAGATCGACGATCTGAGGCCACCACGACGCTCCTAGGGAAGCTCTTTCTAAATCTGCCAGAGCAGATCGTTTGTGGAAGCTAGTCGAAATTCATCCCTGAGTTGAGGTAAGACTTTTTATGCCGAATTTGGTCCTACTGTAGTTATAGGAAATGATATTCGCATGAAAATACTGAAGTTTAGTACTGAGAGTTTTCATTTTCAGGGTATTGATTAGGAAATCCTACGAGTGTGAGTCTAGAATTTATAGGGGCTTTTCTCAGTAATCAGGTAAGGGAATAAATTAAAACAGTTATTTTTCCCGCAAATTACTATTATTTATGAGCAAATTGATTTTCTGAAAAATATGTATGATATTTGAATATTATGGAATAAATGCATATTTGAGAAAATACTGCTATTGTACAGAAATTATAATTTTAGAATGAAATGTATGATTTACTCAACTTTGTGTGGCATGAATGTTATTTTTCATGAAAAGTATTATGATATGGAAGATTTTACGAGTAAAGCATGTTTTCAGGTATTATGAAAAGATACAGTATATTATGATGATTTTGAAAAATACATGATAATTGATTTATTTTCAGAATGTATATACCTGAAATGATTCCGGCGTGAGCCCGTGTATTTATGAAATGATTTCGGCGTAAGGCTGTATTTATGAAATTATGAAAGATGCTATATTATTATGTATTATATGTTATCAGAATCCGGATGTTAGTTTAGTTCAGTTCAAGAGCTCGGTACCGTAGCTTATAAATCAGATTGGTGCTCACCACCCCACGAGTGGGTGAGAGATGGATAGTCGATATGACTTTTAGTACAGTGTGTCCACCTGGCAGTCCAGACTAGGGTGTGGTGGGCCCATCGTACTTACAGACATTTTTGACTCGATCGTGGTCTGCCAGCCATTGTCGGGTCCCGCCTTCGGGCTGCACAACCCGTCATGGGGGGTAATACATGACATCATCTAATTATTCATCCTGGGTATGTTTTCAGTACTATCAGTTATAACAGATGTTTTATGTACGATATGATTTACTAGAAAATATGAAAGTATATAATTGTTCAGTACGATATGATGAACGTTTACAGAAATATGAAATGTATTGCATATGTATAATTGCCTTAAATGTTCATGTTGCCACACAACTGTATTTAGTTTATTTTTCCTTACTAAGAAGTGTCTCACCTCCGAACATTAAATGATTTTCAGGAAACCCAGAAAGACCAGCGGAGCGTGATCACCTTTGAGTTTATCGAGTTACCCCGTTAGGAGGGTAAGTCTTGTACTAGGGTCAGGAGATTTTTGTTGTATGATCCTAGGATTATTTTGGCATTTTTGGAGATTGCATATAAACATAGTATTATGGAATTATAGTAGACTCTGGTATTATGTATATTACGGTTTTGAGAATGTGATTTATATTTACTGCTGCGTAGGTTTCCGCTGTGAATGACAGGTGTCCCCGTTACCCACGGGTTCGGATTGAATTTTTTATTTATTATGTTTCATTTTTATATTAAGATTTTTGAGGTCGTTACACACAAGGTTTGGGGTAATCAATGGCCTTCAGGTGGGGAGTGAGGAAATGGAAGTATCTTATCTTCATTTTGTTGACGATGACATTTTTCTCTCTCTCTTGAATATAGTGTTGTAAATCCTATAAGGTTATTATCTTTCGTAAAAATATTCAAGAATACATCAAGAACAAATTAAAATCAACTCATCTAAAAAGGAGGTGGGGATAGTTGGCACGAATTTGGACATTAAGCATTTAGAGATGTTTAGAACCTTGTTGGGATGTGTATCTCTTCAGTGGCCGTTGTTTTACATTGGATCCTCGCTTGGAGGCAATCTAGATTTTGTACCTTGCCCAGTGATTGGGGAGGCGGATAGGAGGCTATAAGGTTGGAAAAGGGCTTACCTGCGTCTTAGGGGTTGCTTGACCATTATTAGTACATTTCTATCCAAGACAACTACTAACTTCCTCTCCTTTCTATAGTGTCTTGGAGAGTAAATGAGATTTTAAAGAGGTTGATGCACAATTTCCTTTGGTTTGGGCTTTAGAGGGAAAGAGAGACCACTTAGTGAGTTGGAAGGTCATTAGTAGATATAAAAATGAAGGCCTTTTAGGTCTTGACAATGTGTTCCCCAAAAACATGTCCCTGGATGATAAATGGTTGTGGAGGGTAAACTTCCTATGACATAAGGTGACTAGGAGTAAATATAGGATCCATTGTGATGGATGAGAGATGAGAAATAACATCATTATTTCCCATCAATGCCCTGGAAATTTGCTTCTTATCTTAGCAGAAAATAAGGTAGGACTCATTTTTCAAATGATTTTTGGGTGGGGGATACTTCATAGAACTTAATGTGCCTTGGTTGATAAAGCTCTCTTCTTTCTAAAATCCATTTGCAGTTCATTCATGTCTTATAAGGGAAGCTCTTATTCGTGGGATTTCCTTTTTATTTGTTTTTTTTTTCTTCTCTTGAATCTAAACAAAAGAAAGGTTGCAGATAGGAGTATATTTAAGTTTAGTCAAGTTGACACAATATAATACTTGAATTTGACTAAAAAAATACGAAGCTTAAAATTAAAACCGAACTTGATTGATCTCAAAATTATTAAACTTAAACTCAACTCGACTTAAAGTTTTTAAAACTTGAGTTCAACTCCATTAAGCTTGCCTCACTTATAATCAATAAATGCACGTATAGAATGCTTGATTATGCTCGATTTAATCTTTTGTTGTTAAAGTATAGTGGTTTTGGTCCAAGTCAAAAAGATGGCAAGGATTTTTTGGAGTGGAGTTGTATTCACTATTTCGTGGACTCTTTGGATAGAGAGCAGCACAAGAATTTTAAGAGTGGCGTAAATTGTCCTAACTGAAGCTACATATATAATTGTTTGGTTCATGTTGAGCAATGTATGAAGATAACATTGTAAGAAATATATTATAGATATATAAATATTTTTATTATAAAAATTTGTGTCAAAGATCTATATAATTGGATTGTTTGAAATTTAGTGGTCAATTCTTGGGGGTGCACTCCACAAGTGGTTGTATGCAATCATTACCATTTGGGCTTTTGGGGAGTGACAAAATGGGCGGCCATTTGAAGGCAAGCATTTCAATGAATATTTTTCTAAAATCATAATGGAAAAGGTTTGACTCTATTTCCGCAAAGGAAATAGTAAAGTAGTTGAAGATGTTCATTTCATGGATATATTGAACTAAATGTGGATAAAAGACTCAAAGGGTGACACGAGTCTAGCAGTTATAGAAGGGTTTACAAAATAGGTTGGGACTATGAGGGGTGGATTTGGTATTAGTTTGCATAATTGGAAGTAATAAGTATCCCTATTAAGTTGTATTCCAAAGTTATACTTCATTACATCCGTACTCATTAATGATAACAATGCATGGGTCTCTTCTTATGCACATATTGATATAGTGTTTTGACATGTCTATCAATAGTTAAAAAATCTCACAATTCATTTAATATGGTCATTTAATTGGAGTTATCTCTCTACACTTTTCTTATCTACCACATGTTGTTATGGGGTCCTCGATTCTTGTTTCATTGTTGCTTTAATTTTTCTCTAGTCATTTTCCGCCCCTAATAAATAAAAAGTTAGATAATTTTTACCTTAAATATCAAAGAGAAAATAATATATATGTTAAATATAACATTCAGATATAAAACATATGGAAAATATAAATAAAAAAAGTCAAAATGGCATAATGTTCAAAAGAAATGCATGAAACATGTAGGTAGATGATTTTATAAATGACCAAACAGTTAAAACATTAACTGATTTCACAGAAGATAATTATATTCTCATATTTAAAATAATTTTATTTAAATTGATATAAATTTAATATAAAAATTAAAATTTATACTCACGTGCACTATCTTTGAAATTAAAATCCTATATTTAAGGTTTGAATTTAGGCCTCTAATAAATTAAAAAATGAAAAAACAACTTTACAAAAAAAACGTGAAAACAAGTAACTAGCTTATTCATTTTTTACTTAGTAAAATAAATATAGATGACATGGCGTCCCTTGATGAATAAATAAGACCCAACTTAATTAAATAGGATTTTATGGAAGTTTTATACGAAAATGCAGAAAAGAAAACAGTAGTCCGAGAGAACAATCAAACAGACCAATAGAAACATAACACGTGGTCTTAAAATGTATTAGAAAGTAAATTGCTTTTTTTACTTTGCAAAAAGAATTAAATCTGTCCTTGCTGATTGGCTGTCCGAATCCTCCGGTGACCGCCCTGTTATGGTATAAAGAACACCACTTTAATCGATTGCTTTTGCCTTTTGACCGAAAAATGATATATATTTTCTCTTTTGTACGGATCGATTTTTCTGTTGCAACCAAATCTTTCGGTGTAAAAAATTCCATCGGATCTGGAATGGTTGTGCGTTTCTGAGTTTTGATTGCAATCATTTTGATTTGATAAATTTTGATTGTTGAAGTGTTTTTCTTGAATTAATTTGCGTATCCATCACCCGACGCTATGAGGAAGAAGCTCGATACCCGATTCCCTGCGGTAAGTTCTTGTTTTCTTGTTATTTCCTTGATTAATTGTCGGTTATAAACTGATCTTGATTTTTTCTCTCTGATTTGTGCCGTAGATGCGTGATTTTGTTGCCTATTGAGTTTTATGGATTTCTAGGTTTATTTGTGATTGTCGGTTACATTTGAAAAATCGTTTTTAATCGAAGGATTTTGATTTTTGGTGGTTACGGGTAGATATGTGATCTAGGTTTTGTTTTGTAGAATTTGCGAGTTTTCATCAAGTTTTTGGCCCAAGTAAGATCAAGAATGTTCCACTTTCTGGTTGTGTCACCGACGGTTTGGGATTTAGGTCATCTTTGTTCGTGCGAAACATTTATCTGCATTACCATATTAAAAAGTTGATGTATGCTTGGTGGTTTGTTTAATTAGGATATGTAGTAGCTTTTAGGGAATGAACTGAAGTGGCTTTATCTAGTCAGTTGGCAGTAAATCTGTTGGGTAAATCTGTTTTATGTGCAGGTTTTGTTTTTGAATAGTACTGATCATAGGAGGATTTGCTTATTTCATAAATGGAACATGGGCAAGTTCTACAGGTATTCTTCACAGACAGCTTCATGAGGAATCTTAAACTATGCTGCAGAGGGTCTGCTAATGGGATTTGCACGTGTGGCCATGCATCCCCACAATCTGCATGCCTGTCCTCAAATTTTGGACGATGCTAGACAGCTGTAGTGCTTTGAAAAGCTTAAGGGCTTGAAGCAGGTTATAAAAACCGTGGAAGGAAGATAAAATCCTTCATCAAGTCTGCACTTTTTATAGGTGTCATGCCTGGTTTGAGTTGAAAGGATGAGTTAGCTTTAGTTTTTTTTTAAGTGGAAAGTAGAGTTTGGTTTAGGAGAGGAAATATCCAGTAAGATGAGCTTGAAATGGTCCAGAAGCAGTTGGTCTGATTAGGACACTTAGTTGGCAAATTCTGCACGATATTCTTAACTGTAGTGGGAGGTTAAACTGCTTTAGCAAGTAATGGTGAAAACAGAATTGAGTTTAGCGGTGAATATGTTGTGCTCAAGTTCTTTAAGTGCCGTCATTGGGATCCATTTGCCCTGGGCCAGCCTTGCTCATTATAGGCAGAGATGTGTAGACATGGCACATGAATTGATGACGTTATTCTCGGCAATGCATTTAAAGTGGTAGTAGGGAATAGGAGGATGGGTTGATAAGCTAACCATAGTTACATCCACTAACCATATGAACACAATGTGAATATCAACAATGTTCAAATTGTGTAGGCTTTTATTACTAATAGAATGTGGAATCCCTGTTTGACAATGTCTTTTTGGACCTTTGGTTTTATTTTCTGGATTGTGAGAGTGCCCCATACAATTTATTGAGTCCATGCTTGAAAGGATAAAAATATAAAAAAGAAAACATTCTCTTGGAGCCATTTGTCACTTCAGTTCCTGAGCTGTGCTCATTAGTCACATATTCCTAGAGTTGCAGAGCACGTGGGATGATTGTGCCTACAGCTAGGGGTTCATAATTAAAAGGATGACTCATAGTATCAAACCACTTTGCTATAAAGAAAAAGGTATGGAACCACTTTATTCTAGGGAAGATATGGACTCTTGATGGCATGATCATTGCTAATGCACACAAACACACATGCATGGCTCTTTGTGTGTGTGCCTGTGGATTGATGACCTTGTAAACCTTTGGGCAACCTTCTCATGCTAAGTTGACATGTTAAGTGAGAAATTTTAATTCACTACACTCCTTTTGCTTCTAACTGATTAGAATCAAGTGATGTTCTTCCAAATTTTAGACGCTTGAAGCATGCTATTATATTAGTTGCTGCATTTTTTTTATTTTTTATTCTTGTGTAAAATACTAAGTGAAGATTGAGTTTGAGGGTTTTGGTAAATTTTTTTGCATACAAATTTTCTTCTTGTAAATTTGTTTAGGGTAAAAATGAGAGTAACTATTGACATTGGGGCATTGCGAGTGTATGCTCACAAAAGGTTGAACTCAACTCTGAAGACAGATCAGTTTATGGCTTCTTATATTTAGGTCTTATGGTAATCAGTAGGTGTATTAAAGTCTACTATACTGGCATCTTGGAGTTATTGTATGGGTAGACATGGAACCTATGGTTTGTACCAGATGGTTTACATGTACTACATACATGCATGTTAGTTTTTTTTCTTTCTCAAGCAAGTATGCCATGCTTCTTCCTTATCCATGTCTTTTTCTTTCAAACTTACCCCCATCTTTTGAAAGGTAAAGCACGATCTATCATAATTTATTCTTAAAGATACATTCACATTTTACATTTAAGGGCATTTTCTGAAAATGGGAAATATGACTCGAATAGTATTCTAGAAAGTAGGACAGGGTTTGGCTCTCTAAGCTAGTATAAGTAAATTCATATTTAATTTTCAGGTTAGTCTCTCAAGGGGTTTGCTTCTTGGGTTAATTGAATTTCCAACTGGAATGAAGTTTATTTAATATTTTCTATTTTTTTTTGGAACTAGGAATCAAAAACAACTTATGGAGTTTGGCTGGCTGTTTTGGTTCTCAGTTTTTTTTTTTTTTTTTTGGGATCAGTGTTCATCTCTAGTTAAAATGTGTTATATATTACCTTGTGTATGTGAGTGTATCAGAAGATGGTGCATTACATTTATTAGAAGCATTCTGCTCATTTATATTTGTTGAATCTTTTCTCTGTTCTGCTCTTGATGGTCAAGAGTTTCGGGCTTGAACTTGGTTTCTTACAGAGTGGTATGATTCTGAGTTTAAGAACCACTTAATCGTATGGGTTTTTCTCTATCTGGTTCTCATTGGCTGTGAAATTGAGGCTTCACCTTTGCTTGTGGATGAGGATAAATGATGTGTTTAAGAGCTACCTAGTTGTATAATGTATGATTAATGAATCAAGGTTAACTTCGTTAGTTTTGTGGTTTTGGTGCTTTGTTATGAGGGGAGTGCATCTGCGGAGATCAAGTAAGGATGATGTGAAATTAATTACCATGATAGAATGCTGTGTAAATTAGCATTTGTTTTGCTTCTTGTTTGAATTTTTTGAAACCCATTGAGTCAAGGTGCGGTTTCTTTTTATATAACAGACTTAGGGTGAGGATAGTGGTTCTAGTTTGTTTGCTTTTTCTCTTGGTTGCCTCCTTTTTATTTGAAGATACATTATACATGTGGAGTGAGGACTTCGTCATTGATTTTGTTTTTCTTATTTTCTGGTTTGATATAATGATAATGGGTTGGTTGTAGCAAGACGTGGTTAAGTCTGGGAAGTTCTTAGTTTATGTGACATTCAAGCATTGTATTGGACATGGACATGAATGTATTGAAATGAAATGGGTAATTGAAAAGTCTAGTATTTTGGCATCTTGAGTTACATTGAATTTACGTTTTATTCTAGTTTGGGCTACATATTAGTTTGGGCTTAAGGTTGGGTTTGTGTGCAGAGAAGCCAAAAGAGAATGGCTCTGAAACTATGGAGTTTTATTTTGTTATTTTGGATTAAAAGAGATTTCGACTATTTATGAGTCTTGAAAGAGGTTTTCAACATGAATGGACGTGTCTGCCTGCTGAAAAGTGTCTGACATTGCCAATCCTTGACAAGTGAAAGTTTCCTTGGTGTATGAACTTTGAGTTATTAGATTCCCTTTTTCTTCAGGAATTTCTCTCATTTCTATTCTATATATGTCCTGATAAAATGATAGGATGGATTGAAAGCTCGATTACTATCTTGTGGAGATAATTATGGAGATAATTACTCCAACAGCTTCCTGTTTATATAATTTGTGTGATGGGATAAGCCGTGAGGAGATCTTGAATGCTTTCGTATTGAGTCCATTACTTATGAGTTTTCCTTTGACAATTTCTGCTTAATTTTATTTCATATCCTTCTCTTGTTTGTGTTTATTTTTGCTTGATGAAGCCATTATCTTTGCATTATGCATATAATCTCTCAAAATATGTAATCATGGATTGATTAAGCAACACAAATGCCAAATGAGCATGCCTATAAAAAAGCTTAGGCATATTAACAACCATGGCCTAAATTATGTATGCTTATGTTCATGAAATATCTACAGATTGTCAAATGATATTAATGTGCTCTAGTGTTTGTCAATATCTAAGGTATATGTGTCCATAAATTGATGTACTATGGAATATTTTATTTCTAGTTTTTAGTTCCTGATTGATTATTTTTTCAGTTTCAACAACTTCTCTGAGTTCTCTTCAATTTACTTCAACAGTTGCAGTAATATGATTTGTTCTAAGGGGTGATTGTTTTTCTATGTTAAATGTTGATTGTCAAAATAGATTCTCAAATTTATCTAAGGTCAGTTTGTTGAGAATGCTAACTCTAGTATTAAGAAGAATGGAGGTAAGTACCTCATTTGCCTTGATGCTTATATCTTTTGATGCGTTATGCTTTCTTATAAAAACAGAAAAGAACACTACTCCTCAATAAAGTTTGTCTCAGTGCCAGTAAAATTGAAATCCTTCCATTGGTTTTCATGATCCAGTACTCATGGTTAAGAGCTTATGACACTGAGGAGTTAAAGTGGGGTTTTAGAGTCGAGCACTATTCATTTTAGCAGGGTGTTGTTAGCAAATGGCTTTGGAGAGTTATGGTGGGGAAGGAAGATTTTTGGAGGAAGTTTTTGGTGGTGGAGTATGATGTGGAATAATGGGTGGATTGCTAAGAAGTTGAGTGGGGGGGCTCATGTGGTGGGGGGTGGAAAAATGGCTGGGATGTTTTCTTTGATCAGATTAGTTTTGATATTGGCAATTAGCATGCATCTCCTTTTTTGGTTTTGGCGTGACAGGTGGTGTGTTGATTCTCCCATTAAAGTGTCAACTTTATTTACTTATTTTGGCATAAATCTTGGAAAACTGGAAACAAGGTGGTTTTTTGGTAGTTGTTTGGAAATCTAGAAATGAAAAATGGTAACTGCTCAACAACTAAATAGACCCTTTTGTTTTTCCTTTTTTCTCAATGTTTTCTTCTCTACTCTCTTTGTTTGGGCTGTTGTGACTTGTGAGTTGCAGCTGTTTCAATGTTGGGTCTATTGTGGATGGTGGCAGAGTCAGCAACTAGGGTGCTGTGCGGTAGCTGGGAATACCCTCACAAAGAGGAGAAAAATTGTTATTTATCTCTCTCATTATTATTTTTTTCTTGAGTCTTGTGGAGGGAAAGGAGCACCAGAGCACCTGAGGGAGAGAAAAGGTCGCTCTTGAAGCTTAAAGATTTTATGGTTCTGGTATTTTGGAGTCCACCATTTTATACTTACTCAGATTTTTAATGTGTAAATAAATTTTGTATGTGGATTGGCACCCTTGGTGCATCTCAGTGATCCTTTGCTTTACTTTTGGTCAAAAGATGCTTCCGGCTGGTTCTCTGATCATTGGGAAGGGGTTAGAAGCATATGAGGGGAAATTGTGCGGTATTGGATTCGATTCGTCTAACAATGGTGGGGAAGTTATTGGGAGTCAGGGTTGGGCTGGAAAAGGAAGAGATTCTTGTTTTTTGACCTGGGTGGCTTAAAGGATGATGGATGGAAAAATTGGTTTTGTGAGGTGGCAAGGGAGCTCTGTCTTGATTACAGTGGCAAAGATGAAGTAAGTCCAGTCCATCAATTGCGGTGTCAGGTAGTGGCGGCAGAGAATATTTGGGAGGGCGAAGGAAGTAATGGGGATGATCAAACATGGAGGAAGGGTGCAATGACAGGGAGGGATCAGATATGTAGTAACTGATTTTTTGAGCTGCAAAACCATGAATTCTTGGCTGGAAAAGAAGGTTACAACAGTCCTTGTGACCAAGGTTACGGAAGGGGTTGCGAGATTGGTAAAGGTGGCTACGACTTCTCTCAGAGAGGAAGATATGAAGATTGGGCTGGGATATTGCTGTTTGTATTGGACCTGGGCCAGGTTCTTGAAGAAGGGGAAGGCTCTTTGTTATCTAAGTAGGGCCAGTCACTTCGACAGGTCAATTCTCAAGATAAAAATGGGTCGAGAATGAGGCTTTCTTTGGGAGCCAAGTACAGGCCCAGTGGATAAACGACACTGACAGAACCAGGAGGCAGGTGAAATAGCCAATGGAGTTGATTAATTTTCTATTAAGGGTCAAAGGTTTTCCTTTTTTGGGGTTTCAAGTAGCAGAAAGGCTGAATTTTACTTTCTGTAACAAGCAGAATTGTTCATCTGGGGCTGAAGGGGTATTAAGGGGCGTCTCTCTGGTGAACAGGAGTTTCAACCAGCTGTAGGCCAGAATCTCCTGCAATCAACTGGTGACCAGAAACTCTTGCAGTCCGAGGCCAGATGGGGGGGTGTTCTCAGTGATGGATTGTATACACAGGAGATGAGTATATCCGGTTAAAGAAAATTTGGAAAAGAGTGTGTGAAATAGCTAGGATATAAGGGTGTACATTGTACAAGCATCAATCAGTGAGGAAGGAAAGGAAAATAAAAAAAATTACTTGCTAATAATTGCATGAATTCAAACATGCAGGGTGGTAAATTTTTAAAAATAGATGATGCTGGAGAGTTTTATGTTGAGGAATCTTGGAACTGTTCTAAGTCTGATTTTGATAAAGGGGAAAATCATTTTTAGAAGGAAAGGGGGTGGGGGTTGTTTATATTTTGGATGAGGACGGGGAATATGGTAGTGAGTTTGCATGTGATAGTGGTCTTTTGTTGGATGAGAATTGCAGAAAAATCTGTTATGCTTTCAGTCTTCTTACGCACTTGGGGATCTTGCTATGTGCCTCCTTCTCTGTTAGAAGGTTTGGAGGATATAACTATATTTGGGGAAGGGGGTGGCTGGAGTGTAGATTCGGCTATCACTAATTATAGGGATGTGTTATCATCTATTCCTGTGGAGGAGGTTACTATGCAGTATGTAGGTCCTCAAAACTTTTGGATGATACAGGTTTGTGGCTAGGTGATCATGGAGGTAAAGAATGCTTGGACAGAACTAGAAGGAAAGTGACTAAAGATGAATGTGGACCAGCAAAATTGCAGAGCTTTGTCAATTACAAAGGAAAGCGCTGCTTGTTTTCTTCTGATTTTTCTACTTTGAGGATCTCTTGTTCTCTCCGAGCTTGGATTTCTCTCTTTTATCCATCTTAAATTCTTAATATATTTCTTTTGCAATAAAAAAATGAATTCTTGAAATCAAAATTGGATTTGGAATTCAGCCTTTGCAAGACACTGAGTTTCTGTTTCGTTGGTGTGTTTTTTAGTGTCACAAGCCAATGTTGGATGTGTATTGGGAGAGCTTGGGCTTATAAGGACGGTTCAGGCTCCAACCTTTTGAATCTCTTTTTAGAGGACAAAATTGTGAGGTAGTAAGCCAAAGCAGAAAATACCTCACTGCAGTTAGGTCTCAGCCAGTGGATCAAAGCAGATAGTACTGCGCTTGAGTTGGATTGAGACCAGTGTGCTTGACATAGAAATGCGAGAGATGGGAGCTACGTCCCCTGAGAAAGGTCTTTGTTAAGTGATTCAATTTGAATTATATGTCATGTCTGGCATCTAAGGTCTTCATATTCTCGAATACCCTTAACTCCCATCCAATTTAAAAGTGATAGCTTCAAGCCCTTCAACTTCATCGAGCTGCACCTGCACCTGTGGATTTATGGCTTAAGCTCAGTAACACCTTCTACCCTCAAACCTTGGATGACAGCTTGTCCTCCATTTCTATTTACCTCTTCTTTCTTAATAATTTTTTATTTACCTCTTCTTTTTTAATAATTTTTGTTAAAGTAACGCTATGCGATAAGTTACTTTAATGCTCTGAAATCATGATGTTGTTGAGGGAATTTCCATGAAATATCCATGAAATTTCTACAAGTTTGAAAAAAAAAGAAAAAAAAGAAAAGATAGATCATTCAAAAAATCATTTTTTTACCAATTTTCACTTGTCATGTATGATAGGATAGTTTTTGGAGCACTGGAAGATAGTTTAAAGTTATAATTATAAATAATATCTATTTTATTATTATATTTAATAATTTTTATTCATTTGCATTCTATTATTTTTAATCATGTTCTTTATTGAATATTTTATTCAAAGACAAATATGAACGTGAGTTCTTTTAGGTATTTAATTTGTTTTTGCTTCCGTAATTTTTTGATAGTGGTATCTAATGACCCCTTGCATTACTAGGCTAGCTTAGGTCATGCTGCCTACAATCATTCACATTACTCAGTACTCGTTATGATACATTTGTTGCTTGCTTTTTTGCCTTGAAAATGGCAGAAGATGATTCTATGGCTTTTAGTTTTGTATATTTGAACTTTGAACCTTGATATATGATAGGAAATGTTGATTTGGCAGGCCCGAATTAAAAAGATAATGCAAGCTGATGAGGATGTTGGGAAGATTGCAATGGCTGTTCCTGTTTTAGTCTGTGAGTGGCTTGCCTTTGAAGTCTTTTTTATCAAACTTTTCTCTTGCTTATACCCTTGATATTAATGCAGCTAAAGCATTGGAATTATTTTTGCAAGACCTTTGTGATCGAACATATGACATTACACTTCAGAGAGGAGCAAAGACTATGAGTGCATTGCATTTGTAAGTGTTCTCATCATAAATTTACAGTATTTCATGTTGCCATTCATTTTATGAGCAAAACGATTTGTATTGCTGATATTTGTTTCTTCTTCTCTGTATCCCATGATAAACATATAGTATATATGATATCTGACAATACAACATAAAATTAAAAATAATTGTCTTAGGCAGGTATTAAGTTAACCAATTATTTCCAATTATTAAATTATTTTTCTTCTAAAAATTATTAATATTGTTTAGTAGCTATTTTGACTCTACTGTTAACTAAAGCATTCCAAAATGCCTTTTCCTTTGGTTGGTCTCCTCTACAAGAACTCAATAAGGAACAAACATCTTAATGATGCTCAAAGCCCGACTCTGTTTATGCCTTCAGCCTAGAAAAAGAAACCAAATTACAAGTACTTAGCCCTTAACAAGGGCTTAGCCTTAGCCCTTTCTCAAAGACCCACCCTCTCTCTCTCTCTCTCTCTCTCTCTCTCTCACACACACACACACACACACGCGCGCGTGCTCACACACACACAAATTCACACACACACACACACATATTGAGCTCACCCTAACTTTTGAATCAAGAGGCTTTGGTTAATCCACATTGAAGGAAAGACCTTTGATCTGAGATTGGATTGAGTGGGGAAAAACAATCAGGTGTATGACAGGTGGGTGAGGGTATCGTCAATTAGCTGCAATCTGTTTCTCACTTTTGTATTGATAGAAAGAGATATCATACGTTGATTCATGCAACAAGTTTTGGGAAGTTATTGGAATTGGGGCATGGTTGGAAAGGTAAGAGATTTTCTATTTTTGCTCCTGGAGGGTCTAAGACTCTAATTGTGATGGTTGGCATTGATATGGGGAAGAATTTAGCATGATGGTTAGGTCTCTTCCCGGCAGTAATGGTAAAAGGTAGCAGAAACATTAGTGATAATCCTTTGGAGTCAAGTGGTGTTGGGGAAAAAGGATGGTGCAGGGGAATGCAATCATCTTCGAAACTGTGCATCAAGTAATGGCGTGACAGCAGAAAATGAGCAAGTCTGTGTTTGTTGTTGTTGGGGTTGGGGGAAGGGAAATGCAAGTGGAAGAACTTGGGCTTTTTTCACAGGGTTCTCACGGAATGTTCGGTTTGCGGATGGAATAGGTTAAGAATGGAATGAAATGAAAATTTGAATGGGGGACCTGATGAAATTGAGTGAATTTCTCAATTCCATTCAATTCCTATGTACTAAATGTGCAGTCAGAGTTGAGGTATGGCTAGGGTTTCAGGAGAGGTGAAGGTTTAGAAGGTGGCTAGGTTTTCTTTCAGGGAAGATGTAGCATTGAATGCTGCATGTTGCCAGCCTAGGTCTTTGATGATTGCCTTGGACCTGGGGGGGCCAGCCTATTGAGCCAGCCTGTGATCACTTTGAAGTTTTCAATTTGGCCTTGATAAGCGAAGAGGAGAAAAGGTTTGGTCCAACTGAATATTCATTAGCTGGGCCATTTAAATGGGCAAACTCATATTGATAAAGTAGTCCGAAAGGTTTTTACTGGGGAGGGCCTTCAATCTCATGTATCTCTTTTGAATGAAGCCCATATTCTTTCTTATGAAGTTCAAGAGGAGCATGTAATTGACCTAGCTTCGGAGTAGAGCCTAGGCACCCTGACAGTGTATCTCATCTTCAGAGCAGATTCATGGTGGCCAAGAGGGTATTCACTTCTCTACAAAGAAGCAAATGTTCTAGAAAGATGGTGGGAAAGAGGCAACTAAAGAAAAGTTAGTTTCGAATAAATTAGGAATTTTGGTTGATGATTTTTATTTTTTAGAGGGAGAGGTATTTCCTGTGGAGGAGAGGACCTTCACTGGGCTGTCTTTAGTGGATGAGAAGGGGGAGGGGTGTTCTATAGAGAGAATTCATGTGAGAATGAGATTCAGGGGATAAAATTGCTAATAAGATAGAAAATTATGATAAAAAATAGGGGTCTAACGATTTATGCTTGTTGAAGGGCGGTGCAAATGGTCATTGAAATGAGGAAGAAGGTTGGAAAAAAAGTGTGATACTTCTCGTGAGTTCAAAAAAAAAGTTCTTAGATGAAGAGCCAATTATTTAGAAGGGTGTGCTAGTGGGAGGGTTCGCATTTGTGGGAAATAGGAACTGGGGGCATGTTTCAGACTCTGACAGTGAAGGCACTAGTGATTTTTTTGAATGCAAGGGGTTTTGTACATGGGCGAGATTCGGAAATATTATGTCTATGCTTCTGATTCATTCGATTTGCTTGTGGATTTAGCATATCTGCCACCACCCCCAAATGAAGGGTTGGGGGGGGGGGGGGTGCATTTTTGAAAATAATTTGACTGATAAGAAGCAACAGGTAATGATTGAATTTTGCCCAACCCCGTAGAAGATATCTATTGGAGGATCTAATGCTCAGCTTTTGGTGGATAATTGGGGAGGAAACAAAATTTGGCTAGACAGTGTTAGAAAAAGATAGGTGAAGAAGGGTTGGGGAACTAGCAAATTTGAAGTGTTCAGTGAATAATGGTGGGAAGGACTAGAAAATGGGATTTTTTTGGTTAATTTTTGTTAGTTTTTAATTATTTTTAATATACATAAATTTAAGGGTTTTGTATCCTCTCCTAAGTTGTAATTTCTCTCTTTAATATATAATTTTTAATGTTTAAAGCAAATAGAGAATCCCATTGTAGGGGGGAAATTATATAAAAAAAGGGGTGTCCCTGGGTCATAAGGCTCCCTGCCTCGCAAGGGTAAGGGGAGGGGGGGAAATTATGAACTTAAAAAATTTATAGCTTAAATTCAAAATCTGCAATATCAACAATGACATTACATTATATTATAGTTCATTATTAGAGAAGATGAGTACATAGTTAATCCAATGAAACTATATAACTAATTCTATTTTTTTGGGGTGCAATCAATAGAATTTCTTGATGCAATGATTTTCCAAATTTTAGATGTGTTTCTTATCAGAACCTCTACTCCAAGAAACTATTGAAATGAAATGAGTTGAAGCTGTCCAATGAAGGGTTTTTGTTTTTTTTTTAAGTGATGATCCATTGTATTAAAATGTGCACATTTAATGACTGCTATTTACCAGATTTTTTTTTTATGACTTTTGTTAGCTGGGCATCAAGGGGATGCCAACCCAGGAACAAAAAGTCAAATCACTCTGTAGAGTGTGTCACACATCAAGAATTACATTATGACCATTCACAATTTAGCCGCTGTGCCAGCTGGAAACATCGGCAATCCACTGCTCTTTGCAATTCTGAAGTGGAATAATTGAATCTTTGAAAGCTCTCTTATTTCTTTCTTTCCAAGCACACCAAAATATGGCAAGAGGAATGAGATTCAAAGCCTTTTTCAGAATGAGTGTGTATAATTTTAATTAATGATTTTCATAAGAAAATTTCCTTCACTTTTTTCTCCTTTCTTATCCTTTGAACAAAAAATTGGAATGAGATGCGCCTTGACAAGTTCAAGTTATGGAAATAACTTATCCACAATTTTTTTTGGGGGTGGAGGGATGCAGAATAGCAGTTATGGTTGCTGCCAGGAGAGAAAGTAGGGAAACAAATAGAGAGGAGAGGGGAAGAAATGGGAGAAGAGGGGAGGAAGAAGAAACGAAAGAAAAGAGGGGGGTGGGGGGGGAGGAAACAAGTGTATTTTCCAGTTTTAAAAACTTCTGGTAGGAATACTACCTATGATATATAAAAAAAACAAACTATAATAAATGAAATTAAAGATAAACTGATCCCTAATTATATAAAAAATCTCTAAAATTTAAAATGAACGCCAGCTTAAGTATAATTGTAATTAATTACTCCAACTTTGTTGGTTTGAGGACCCAGTAATTCCTTAATCCAATTCTTTTGCATCAGCCTCCAACAAGGGTCTGTCCGCCGTCCAGCTTCTTGTTCTGCGTCAGCGGGTAGTTGTCTGATTTCTGAGGCTTCGTACATCAGACAACATTCTCCAGCTCACTACTTTTGTGGGAGCCTCGTCCCCAAGTTTGCTCTCTTTATACTGGAGGAATTGGACAAGTCGTTTGGCAGGCTTTCGCCTATATTGAAGATTTAAATCTTGTGAAAATGAAGGTGAATGAATTAGTATGATAGTCTTATAGACTATGTTGAATGACTTGGTTGGCACATCTGAGTAAAAAAAAAAAAAAAAAAAGAAAAAAGTCCTCTTAGCTTTTCCAACTCTCTTAATTGATTTATCTGATAAAAAAAAAAACTAAAATCAACCAGTTATCTTCTCCGACTTTATTTTTTGCCCTTGGTCGTGAGGTCCATCTACTAAGTCCATACCTGTGGAGGTTTGTCATTTTGAATTATGACCATACACTTTTATAAGATCTAAGCTGTTTCAATGGATAAATGCTTGCCCCCAAACTAAATTCCATTGCTCAATTGCAGAAAGCATTGTGTACAAAGCTATAATGTGTTCGATTTTCTGAGGGATATTGTCAGCAAGGTTCCCGACTATGGTCATTCTGATGCTGCTGGTGATGATCGATCCATATCAAAGAGAAGGTTAGGAAATTATGGTCTACTTGCCCTCTGTCCTCCTTTTTCCTCATTAATTTACACCAACTAATTTAGTAGTTGCACTTCTTATCTACTTGCCCCTTGCCCTCCTTTTCCTCATTAATTTACACCAACTAATTTAGTATTTGCACTTTTTAACGCCTTGTTTCTGCCAGAAAAGCAACAGGTGATGAATGCAATGAAAGTGATGAGGAGTCAAAGAGGAGCAAGGTGGTAAGTTCCTCCTTTATCAATAAAGCTGATGGTGCAAGTATGCTTTTACTTGAAAGATGTGTAGCCCAGACATTTCTACAATGGAACTGTGTTCATTTGGGTGGTGACATTTCAAATATATTCTTTGGTTTCTTTGTTGTTGCTTTTTCGATGGGTTTCACAATTTCAAAATATTTCATCTTGGATGTTGCCTTAACACTCTTCTGGTACTTCTCCAACATGTTTTACGCTCGAAAAATGATATGGCACAAATGCACAATGTAGTTCCTTTCCTTTTTCTTTTTTTAATTGTGGAACCACCATACTGTTCTTGTTAGAACTTATAATAACTAGTTTATTTGAAAAATAAAAAAATGTGATGCTACATGGATGTTTATGTGTAGAAGCTGTAGAAGAAAAGTATTTTGTCTTTGAATATATAGTGTTACATAAAATATTTAGTAGTAATATTTTACTGGTGTTATGTAATTTATAGTTATATGTCAAATCATAAATATTTTTATTAATTGCCATCATCTGTGTATATTTATTTCCTTTATTTTTATTTTTATTTTTAATTTTATCTTAAAATAGTTATGTATATTTATTAATTTCCATCATCTTTTCTTCTCGTGTTATTCATTTATATATATATATATATATATATATATATATATATATATATATATATATTTTGGGGTTTGTTTGTGCCCTTTTGCATTATCATTTGGTATTTCATCTCCTGCATTCTGTCCATGCTTTGTTTGAAAGCATTTCATTTTCTTGATCATAATCCATTTTTTTCTTTATTTAAGTATAAAGGTGGTTTGAAAGAGTACAGGGCATGAATCTTCTCTCCCTCCCTACCTTGCCTCCCAAAGAAAATTTTTAGTGTCTAGGATCTGTTATTCAAAATATTTTATCACAATTTCAGCAGCATGATATCTTCTCTCCCGCCCCTCACTGCCCCCGTAAGAAAAATCTTAATGCACAGGATCTGTAATTTCAAATTATTTGATTCCAGTTTCAGTGCTTTCCTACGTTTTCTGGGTAAAGTTGGAAGCACAATCTAGAATGGCTTCTAACACACTGCTATAATGATATCTCATGGCCTGCTGCAGATGCTGATTAAGAGAGGTTTGAGATTGAAATTGAATGTAAAAATGCAACTTTTTTGTCAATCCATTTGTTCATGTCTTTAGAATGACCCTTTCTAATTTCTGTAATAGTTGTGACTGTTCAATTGCTCAAGACTGGTAATTTAGTATGCCATTGGAAACTCGTGTATGATTGCTTGATTTGTAGATTCGTTTTGCGTTTGTGTTACTTGTTACTGAATTTAGTGCTGTTGCACCTCAACAGCGACAAAGAAATGCTCAATAATATATATTTTTGGAATCTCGAAACTGCAAATAATGGCGGGAGTTGACTTTTCAAAATGCAGAATGAGATGAGTCACGCCAGCAGCAGTGGCAGGGGGAGAGGAAGGGGTCGAGGAAGAGGCCGTGGACGAGGTGCCCGAGTGGCAGAGAGAGAGCCCTCTCGACAGGAGGCAGAGACTGAGCCTTGCACATCTGTTCAGCATGGCAGTAAGGACAATCCAAATCCTGGAAGGCAAATGGATGATGGGACCAGGCCTAAAGAATTACTGGAGGAGAATGTGATGGCGACTGATGCTGCCAATCCAGCAGTTCGAAATTTTGATTTGAATGCTGATGTGGGTGATAATGAGGGAGCAGCAGCTGCAGGAGGTGCTGGGAATGCCTCATCGGCAATTCCTACAGAGGCTAAACCTGAAGAATATCCTGGTTGGTCAGTGTCTGACATGAACAGAATGGCCATTGACCCCCTTCAGCTCGCACGCCTCAATTCGAGGTTAGATGAGGAAGAGGAGGATTATGACGAAGAGTAGCTAACCTATGAAGTGAGGACTTGTCAGAGTTTGGTAGGGCCAAATGCTCACCTCTTGATGGAATAGGTGGGTGATATAATTGGGATCAGGCTACTTTTGGACGCATTTTGAAACAAAAGAAGGGGGGGATGGGGCGTGGGTGGTGGTGGTGGTCGGTAGAAAACAAAATCAAGAGGTATGACCGCTAAAATGGATTGACTCGTTGGGAATGAAAATATGCACGAGGCATATGTGCTCCATGGGTGCCTTCTTTTCTTTTTCAAAAATAACTTGCTGCCTTTTCAAGTTGCATCAATTGTATGTTTGCCTTAATAGCAATCTCTAACAACAATTAGATTCAGGCGTAGATTTGCCTTAGAATTGGAGAATTTTAGCGTGTGCACTGTAACCCTTTGATTAAAGAAATGTGATCTTATCAGTGGAGATACATGGTCCTCCTCTTTTTCCTTTTCCCTGCACCCTAGGATTTGGCTGCGTATGGTTGGTGTTAGTTTACCTCCTTTGCAAGTTCTACTTGAAAAGATGGTGGTGTCGGCGTTCATCGTTCCTCACTTTCTTCAGGCACTATTGTCAAAGATTTGTGATTGGCTGAGTGCCTCAACATGTTGCGTCGTGCCTTTTGACTTGCAAGCATCTGATGCCTTTATTTGTTATTCGGAAGGAAAAAATTTTTTTACTAAACTTCCAGGTTAGATTGGTTTTGTCTTTTGTACTCATGGAAAGATTGAAAAGATTGAATGTGCTGTTTTTTCAGGCATTTGTACAAACGCGATCAAGAAATTTGTATTTTCATATTTAATTATCAAATAAAGTAAAAAAAATAAGATAAAAATTACATTAAATTTATAAATAAAATTTAGATTTTATTCATTATTAATATTTAGTTTTTTCATATTTTTAATTATATTAAAATAAAATTTTATTTTTAATAGTATTTACACTCCATTTGGAACTTGAAAAATATTAAGTAAAGAAAAGGAAAACATTAAGGGTATACATTTTCATGTTTGGTTATCTAATTGCTTCTCCTTTACTGAGCGGTGGATGATACAAGCGTCAGCTGTATTTTTATTTTTATGGTCGGTGGGGTGTGAGGTTTTAGGTGTCGGCGGGGCTGGTTGCTTCCTCATTGTGTTTTATTTTTTATATTCTTAAAAATTAGGTATGATAAAAAATTGAGAAAGTTATTTTGTTTGTATTTTATAATTTTCATTTAGGATCCTTTTAGGTAAAAGGATTTCTGTTTTAAAAAATAAGAAAATAATGTGGAAATTTATTTTTTTACGATATTCTCTCATACCAAATATTACTAATATAATTAAAAAGTATGAAAAGTAAAATGTTAATGATATGTTAAATAAAATTTGTATCCATTAATTTGATATATATTTTAAAATGTTTCTCTTTTTTATAATTAAACATAAAACATAAATTTTTTAAAGTGAATAATATTAGTAATTTTTTTTTATACTTCTCCATAAAATTAAGGGTCTGTTTAAATAAAAGATTTTGATAGAAAAAAGAAAAGAAAGGAAAGAAAAATGAGAACAAAACTCATTGTTCATTATATTTTTCTTTTTATATTAAATACTATTAAAAATAAAATTTTGTTTTAATATGATAAAAAACTAAAGAAAATTAAATATGAATGGTGTATAAAATAAAATTTTTGTTCATTGATATAAAACATTATTATTATTTTTAGTTTTATTAATAATAATTAACTATAATAGTTAGTTTTTTTTTTTTAAGCTAAAAAATATTAAGCCTACAGAAATAAAGGAATATGTGCAGTTAATTTCACAGGAGGCTAACCAAGGGGTTTTGAGCTGCTTAAGTGGTTCTTACAACGTCTACTTTATTTCTATTGTTTCTAAATGCATTTCAAAGACAAATTTCAAGATCAAGATTAAATAAAAAGTTTTAATTAGGGGATTAACAAATTAATATTTTAAAAAATTAATCTTAAAATTTTCATTTTGAGAAGTTCTCTCGTTATCTTCATTAAGAGTTTCGATTATTCCCTCCCCATAAAAACAATGAAGATTGTGAACCATGAAGGTAATATCTGCCAACACTTGAAAATATATTCAAAAAGAAAAGAAATTCACATTTTTATACTTAAAAAAAAAAAAACACGTTATACGTAATTAATATTTAATTTTAAAAAAATTTAATTATATTAAAACAAAACTTTTATTTTCAATATTTAACATAGGAAAAAATAATATTAAAAACGTAAATTTCCTCCTTAATAAAACCACCTTAATTTAAAATTGATTCTAAAGCGCTCTGGAATTCAATATATCTGCCAAATTGGCATTTCAAATGTCTTGCTTTCCTCCCAGTTGCAATCAAAGGGGGGAAATTAAGCATCAACCCTGAATACTTCTCACCTTTATATTTTCATAACATGCACTCACGAGATCATTTTTGAAATATAAATACAATCAATACTGCTATACGAAGTAAAATTTTTATTTAGTTAACTTTTACAGCCTGCATTCCCCACCATTCATATGTATTTGTATCATAAACAGGAGCCTGTATGGATCCAAAGTAAAAAAGGTAATCCGCTTTTCTTTTTATTATGATTAACAAAGCTTAATTACGATTCCTTGGAGAAGTTAAGAATGGTCAGGTTCCATGTGGTTTAGATGGAAGGCACCTTCATTATTCTTATGCACCACAACCTTCAGCTTCTCTTCTTTGCTTCCCCTCTTCACCTTTAGAAGCATGTCAAACTTCGCAGACTGCTCAACCACCTGTTTCATTTTCAAGAACACTCGTGTAAGTTAGTATCCCATCAAAATAGCAACTAAACTCGTTCATTCAGACCCCATTTCCCTAAAAAATGTGATTATATACAAAAAGGGAAAAGAAAAAAACATGGTAATGACAACAGAAAAGCCCTTCCTAATTTCCTAAATAATATGAGATTGTGATTGTCCACACTGTTGGTAGGGAGTCGATTTTCAGTCATATAGGTTAACACAACGGCAGTGTGATTTTATTACACTTTCCTAAGGGGCCATGGGGGTGGATTGAATTCAAACCACAGGAGACTGCCGGCCACTTGGGTTTGCAGCAATTTAAGGGGATAAAAGGAAATGAAATGAAGACAAGATCACAAAATGCAGACCTCAGCCTTCGCAGAAAGGATTCCAAGAAGTTCGTAGGGGAACAAGGAGTTCGATCTCTGTTGGATGGCCTCGACTGCACGATTGGCAGCATCCTGGACTCCAGGATCATGCACTGGCACCGCTTGCCATCCCACCCCATGACCATCTAATGAAGAAACATAAACATCTCAAACATGGAATGATAAACATGTGCGCCTAACAAGCATCCTTCTTTTTATCATTCAATAATAGTTTTAGAACCTCTGATGCATAACGATGTGAGTTTTGTTCCCCTCACGGTTTCTCTTCCATAAACACACTGCAGACCTATATTTCATTATCATAATTACTTCATTGATTGAAGATGAATAATCCAGCCATGGCAGACTACTAGAAATATATCCAACCACAAATTGTTAAATAAATGTCCCAAAAAAGCCCCAAAATTTCTTTAAATTATCGTGGCCTGTCATTTGTGAAAACAATTTTAATTTCTCATCTTCAGTTTTCTGGGAACCAAAAAAAAAAAAAGAATAACAAAAACACCATCCTGCTTCTCAATTTTCTAACATTTTAGAAAAAAGAACTCGAAAAATAATTTTAAAAAAACATTTTCTTTTCAAATTCTTATCCCAATATTTAAAAATAGAAAAAAAATAATATATTTGTAATTATTGTTAAAATAAAAATGAAAAATAAAAACTATTCTCTTCAACTGCCCTATCCTAAATATATTAAAATTGATAGCTTCATTCAAGACTATCATGCGATTGAATCTCTATCTCAAGATGCCAATAAAAAATGTTCATCATCTGGCCACTAAAAAATAAAAATAATATCCTCTGACCTACGTAGAAAAATAGTCATAGCTTTGAATGCATGATAGACATGACTGCATGTAAGACATTTGAATATGAATCATGGACAACAATTGAGGTTTTGTGATCCTGGCTTCAAAGCAGATATGCATATCATGCAGCATGGCAGCGGGGGTAAAAATTAGTACTCAGAAAAGCCGCATGATCTAATAATATCATAATAAACAATATCACTTGAATAAAATTCTTAATAAAATTCAAGAACTCAAGTTCAAGAATCATTACTTACCATTCTTAACTCCAAGATCAGCAGGGGTAATTGAGGGGACATCACCAGCATGCTTAAATTCCTGAAGTTCCATAAAGTTCATCCATGGCTTCACCCACACCTTTGCTTCGTAGATATTTTTCTTACCCGCATCAATAGCCTCAACAGTAAGATAATGCATTGTTCCAGCCACCACCTGTTCCCGTGCCTTCACGACCCTTGCAAACTCAAGCAGCGCATTCTGCCAAAAACAATATTCAACAACTTTTGAAATTTCTATAACTGAAGCATGATTAAATTAATAAAAAATGAGAGGTAGACAGTTTGTCTAGGGAAAAACTAATAAGATTATAAACATACTGATTATTAACAAAAAAGAAGATCAGGAATATAGTATATAACCCTTGTCCATACAACAGGAAATCCAAGTATGTAATGAAAAAATAAAAGAGAAAATAACTATTTTCTTTTATAAACAAAATTACTTTGTTCATTTTTTGTTTTACAATGCCAGAACAACTCAAGGTCTGTAACAGATGTTTTATGATCCCACAATGACGGTTGATAATTTCAAATCTTCAATTTCAATTACATCTTATAGATGATGCTGACAACCATCTATCTGAGATCTCTTCAAGTTATTGAGAAATAAGGGGTCTCCATTTCCTTCTAAGTTCTATTGACTAATCTTGCTCTATTGGCCAAATATTTGCTCCAAGTCAGCATGACAAGCAAAAAGATCCCAAGTTCCCCATAGTATCTTTTATTCATTATTGTGCTGCAAAATTGTACAAAAAAATGCCTTGTGCCGCCTCAAAAAATATATTCTTGGATAACTTAATTGAATTTACTCCTTTGCATTATCATAGTCTGACTGAAACCCCTTGACCTCAGGCTACCATCATGAGAGCTGATAAGCATCAAAGTCAAGCACTTAGATTGGCTACTGCATGTTGAGTATCAAACCTGATTTCATGGGCCTGCCGCTCCTCCCACACCGGTGCAAAGGTTTTTTAGTATATTGTCTATTATTCTGTTATTAACTTAATTTCATGGGCAACATGTTTCACTTTCACCTAAACAAGCACAAAGGTTAGGTCAATGTACCCAAATGTAGTAATATTTTGAAAAATTTCTTTCTGATTCAAAAAACTGCTGCCATTCAGCAATCAAACAAAAGATCATTCAATATTAAAATTTAAAAACAATAGCTGCAATAAACAAAAAACATGTTTCAATGCTTTAAAACAAATTCCCTAATTCTAAATTGAGCATTTCTAATTTCAGTTGGAACCAAACAGTTTAATATTTCCGACCCAATCACCAGCTTATTGTAGCCAAATAGTGTCAAGTGCCACTTTCCCAATGGTGTGGGTTGTTACCTCTAGAGAAAATTGCAAAATGTGATGCCATTATGTTATAGTATGTGGCTTATATCAAGTGAAACACGTGCAAAGAAAGCAGGCTGAGGAAAATAAGGAAGCTTGTCGGAAGAAAAATCGTCGACGGTTTGTAAAGTACATCAATGGTTATATCGATGGTTTCTTCCAGTAGCCAATTAGAAAGAAAATTATCCATGGTTTGATATAGGTACATCAACGGTTTCTCCCAGTGAAGGAAAACCGTCGACGATTTCGTTCAGCATTATTTTTGAAATTTAAACTGGGAAGATCAATATGTTGGAGATATAGAGGCAAATCCTTCCCAGTTTGATACAAGAGGTATTTGCGGGATTCTCCTCTGTACGTTTAGGGGTTAATATAAATACAATGTTGTAACCCTGATTTTGATTGAAAGTGAATTTCAACTACTACTTGCTCCTGTGGACGTAGGCATTATGCCAAACCACGTTAAATCCTTGTGCGTCTTTTATTGCTTTCATTATCTATATGTGTTTTCGTATAATTCATCGTGATTATTGCACGACACGATTGTTTCCGCGTTTCATTGCACAACAAATTCGTCTCAAAGCCATAGGTTACAATGACTGAGATTTCTTCTACGAAGTTCGGCATAGTCAAGTTCAACGGAACTGAAAATTTCGGATTATGGCAGAGGAGGGTCAAAGATCTATTAGTGCGGCAGGGCATGGTGAAGGCGTTACACAAAAGGTGGTCGAAAGGCATGGACGACATAAGTTGGAAGCGAAGGTTGTGATAACTATCAGGTTTTTTTTGGTTGATGACGTGATGTATGAGGAATCACCGACGACAGTTTGGCTGAAACTAGAAAGTCGATATATGTCCAAATCGTTGACGAACAAACTTTATCTTAAGTAGAAACTGTATGGTCTTATGATGTCATAGAGTTCGGATCTGAATTAGCACATCAATGTGTTCAACTAGATCATAAGTGATTTGATTTGACTTGATGTGAAGCTCGAAAACGAAGACAAGGAGTTGACGTTACTGAATTCCTTACCTACGTATCCTACGTATGAAAATTTGGTTACGACTCTAATGTTGGGAAAAAAAACTCTCGAATTGGAGGAGATCACAAGTTCATTAGAAGAAGAAAGCCAAAATTAAGAATTTATAAGGTGAAGGGCTTGTGATGAGGGGTAACCAAGCATAAAGGAGAAGCAAGTTCCGGAGCAAACCGAGTAACAATAAATTTTGATCCCATTCCAGGAAAAGGAAGCACATATCGTGTTTTAAGTGCGGGAAAAATGGACACGTAAAACAAGATTGTCCAGAGAAGAAGAAGGGGAATGCAGAGAATAAAGAGGGTCCATCAAAGTCCACGAATGTAATGAAAGAAGCAGACTCAAAGAGCGGCGACAGGGATATGCTTTCTATTTCATCCGATTTAGATCATCTCACAGATTCTTGGACACATGACACCCAATAAAGATAGGTTCAACACCTACAGATTAATAAATTCTAGTTCTGTAATGTTGGGTAATGACGCATCATGCAAAATTATTGGAAACGAAAACATCAGAATTAAAATGTTTGATGGTGTTGTTAGAACATTGTGTGATGTTACGCATATGTCGGATTTAAATAAGAAATTGATTTCATTGAGCACTTTAGATTATAATGGGTTTAATTACAAGTCTACAAATGGAGTAATGAACGTGAGTAAAGGGGTCTTAATAGTTATAAGGGGATAGAAATCAGCAGGAAATATCTACACTTACAACTGCATCTGCAAAGCCTGAATCAAATAGTACAGTCTTGTGGCATATGCGGTTAGGGCATATGGGTGAGTATGGGATGTCTTCTGAAGGGTGTCAAAACATACAAGTTGAATTTCTGCAAAAATTGTGTTCTTAGGAAACAAAATAAGATGCAGTTCAAGACAGCCACACACAATACGGAGGAAATTCTAGACTATGTTTATACAGATGTTTGAGGGCCAATAAGTGTAACATCACGGGAAAGACATGTATTTTGTGAGTTTTATCGATGACTACTCACGAAAGGTATAGGTGTACTTCATGTGGCATAAGTCAAAAACGTTTTCAAGTTGTGGAAAGCTGAAGTGGAAAACCAGGCAAAAAGAAAAACCAAATGCCTCAGGTCCGACAATGATATTGAGTACACACATTCAAAGTTCACGGAATTGAGGGGGCAGCATGGCATGAGGAGACATTTCACAATACGTAAGACACAACAACAGAATGGCATGATTGAAAAAATGAACAGAACAATAGCTTAAAGAGCTCGATGTCTCAAGTTAAATGCAAGGCTTGCAAAGAACTTCTGAGCAGAGGCTGTGAATATGACGATATTTCTTGATTAATACGTCACCAAGGATAGCACTAAATGGGAAGGTAGTAAAGAAGGAGTGGACAGGTAGCGTGACATCCTACTCTGGTTTGAGAGTGTTCAAATGTCCAACCTACGGGCATTTTTCTAGTGAGGAGAGATCAAAACTTGATACAAAGTCTAGATAGTATCTTTCGGGGGCATCAAAAAAGGGGTGAAAGGTTTCAAGTTCCAAGATCCAGAGGCAAACAAAGTGGTGAATAGTAGACACGTGATTTTTGATGAGAAAACCATGTTGGAGCATACTCATGAAGAAGAGAAATGGGTCCCAAAAAATTTGAGTAGCAATGAGCATGTAGTGCAGGTGAAACTAAAGTATCAAGGTAGAGATGACAATGTTCAGAATACAGGGAGTCCTAACTCAGGAGATCAGCAGCATCACAACATAGCTATAGACAAGCCCAGACGCACTATCAAGCCACCCCCCAGGTATGATTTTGATGATCAAAATCTGGTTTCTTACACACTCATTATGAGTAGTGGGGATCCTACTACTTTTGAGGTAGTGCACAATCCATAGAAAATTAGATGGATGTATGCTATGCTGGAAGAGATGGAGTCTTTGCATAATGAGAGTTGGTGGAGTTTTCAGAGGAAAAGAGAGCGATAGGATGCAAATGGGTGTATAAGAAGAAAAAAGCAATATCATAAAAAGAAGGAGAAAAATGCAAGGCTCGTCTAGTAGCAAAGGGTTACTCACTGAGGAAAAAGAGATTGATTATGATGAGATCTTCTCCCCTGCAATCAGGTACACTTCCATCAGGGCAATGTTGGGTATAGTAGCACATTTTGATATGCATTTGGAGCATATGGATGATAATTTGGAGGAGCTGAATTACATGGTACAACTAGAAGAATTCAGTTAGCCTAGACAGAAACACATGGTCTGTAAATTGAGGAAATCACTTTATAGACTAAAGTAGTCTCCGAGGCAGTAGTACAAGCGATTTGACTCCTACATGAATCAGATTGGTCACAGGAGATGTGAGTATGATTGTTGTGTTTATGTGAAAAGCCTTAATGGTGGTTCATTTATATATGTTATATGAGTGGAGCAGGATAATATATATATATATATATGTATGTTGGGAGTGGATGAGTGGAAAGGGGAAAAGTGTAAATACATATATATGTAGATGGTTAATGATGGCCGTCCATCGAAGCATCATATTTTTTTACTGCAGACTATTCACTTGTGTAGATGTCTACTGATATTGAATTTATCTATAAAGATTTGACGGATAATATATATATATATATAGTTAGCAAATGACAAGCACCTACTATGGTAGGTGGGCCGCCCATTGGTTTTGCCCCAGACACTATAAATGCAAACCCACCCTCCCAACCGAAGCTCACAATCTCCACTTTCTTTACGTAAAAATTGCAAGAGGAAGAGAGAGAGAGAGAAAAATTTAAGATTTTGAGTTCCAAGAAATTATAGCGCGAATAGTTAAATTAAGGTATGTTTCAAAATGAAATTTTGGGGGCATACTCTGATTTTTAAGCATTATTTTAATTATTCAATTTCTAAATTTTGGAGGTATCCTAGTGTTGTCCTTAGAATTTTCAATATTTATATTTTGAACCTTATTGGAATATTGAATGTCCAAAAGGTGAGGATTTCTCTAGAGCCAAGATTACGCCCAAAATTATTGAAATTTGTTGGAAATATATCAATATTCTTTAAGACTAAATTTCAAAATTTTTTGAAGTCATTTGATATGATTTTTGATTTTTCGAAACTATATTCCGTATGCTGTTAAAGCTACAACCAAACTTAGGTTCCAAATTTATTTTATAACTTTTGCTTCGAATATGACCACGAACTTTGGTAGACTTATATATAACATATATAGGAACATATGGATTTAATTTGGCGATCTTTAAAACTTGAGAAGATGGCTTTTTGATCTTTCAAAGTAAGTGCTCAATTTTGGGATGCTAGTTCAATTAGCCAAACTAGAAGTCAATTTCGAAAATCAAGTTTAGTGACCAAACGATGTTGTATGGACACAAAATTGTCTCTAAATTCTAAGCATAAAACGAAGATCATATCAAGATAAGCTACATATTTTTCTGAATAGTGGTTTATTAAATAAAATTGAATTTATAATTAGACCATTTAAGGGGTTCAAAACGAAATTATAATTTATTTTTAAATCATGGATTTGTGGTTATCTTGTGATAGGTTAATGATTTACTAAAAAATTTCAATTTTCAAGGTGATCCAGGTAAATGGGTTTGATTATGTTAGCTTTTTATAAAATATACCTAAATTTATTTATTTTTAAATATTTTAATTCTCTCGAATAATTTACAATATTATGATATTCTATTAAGAATAAATGTTTTTAACACGAAAATCATGTAACATGAGTTTATTTTTATTAAAGTACATTACATATTTTATGAAATAATGATGATATTTCTATGATGCTATTTTTATTGCATGATTTATATATTAGTATGTTTTTAAAAACCCTTATGGCACAGAGATTACAAATGCTCGGTACCTTAACTACAGTTTACAGTTACAGAGATCAGAGTGCACCCACACTGTTCTACAAAAGTTATTTTCAAAGTAGTAAATTTCTCCCAAGTGCACACTTGATTCTAAACAAGGATTTGATAGGGAAAATCTCAATTACAATTTAAAGTTAAAAGTTTGACTTAGTTTAATAAGCCGCTGGCTGAGCCCAGTTTTCGGACCACATAACCCTACCAAGGGGGTCAACATGGCCCACTATTTACAGGCTAAAGAGATATTTTACAGAACAAGCATCAGAGAAAGTGTGTTTATATATATATATATATATATATATATATATATATATAAACATGGCACGCAATTGACAGGCTTAAAGAATGTTTTACAAGACAATTATTAGAGAACGTACATACATACATATATACATTCATATATGTATATTATAGTTACAGTATATGTTACAACTATAATATGATGGAAATAATTTAATGCAAAAATTTATAAATATTTTACAGTTTTACAAATTCAGTTTTGAAATTACAATATTAAATTTTAATTGTTACAAAATTATGGTATAACAAAGTTCTTCATAGCTACATATTGATATTATCTTTCTTATTTACAGAACGTCGTGTCACCTAATTATTCTCTTAATTAATTAATTAATTTATTTTTTTTTTCCCACTTATGGCGAAAGAATACCGTTATTCCAACAGAGCAAGCTACAAACAGATAGAAACTAAACGTAACGAAAACGAAACGAAGACAAAACGAAACATTACTCTTAAATTAGGAAGACCAATTTTGTCAAATCGTATTATGCCTCTAACTAGACGAGGTAAATAAGAAAACTCCAGAGCCATAAAAACATTGGACTTACATATAGCTTTAAGGATCGTATTGAGAATCAGGCATAGCAAGTACGTGGACGAGATTATAGAAAGAGCAGTTTGGAATAATTAATACTGCAGTACCAGCTAGAAATGCGTTTATGTTTTTAGAATTTTTAAGAATGTTAATTTTAATGTTGGGGATACTCCTGTAATGCAATTATTTAGCGCTCTGGTATAAAATTATTTGAGGTTTTATTTACTTCCAATCTTTCAATTTCTTATGTCACTTGTAGATTTTTTTTTATAAAAAGTCACACCTTAGACCCTAACGGGTTTCATGCATGACAGATGTGATATCAGAGCATAGGTTATAGGTGCTATAAACTTTAGCGAATAATTTTTACCAAAATATAGACTTGAATCATGATGAAGATAGGACTGGGTAGGCTAGGATGTTTTTAGTCTATTATTTTGTTATGCTTTAACAATAGATTTAGAAATAATTTTGATCATTATTTCATAATGGACCCCAAAGATAGCAACACGAACATGGTAGGGACTGAGAATAATATGAAGACTCCAAATAAGGAAGGCATCAACTCTATTGAGATGCTACGCGAGGTAGCCCAGCAAGTCATGACGGAGATTGTGCAAAACTCTAGGGAACAGAATCATAAAACCACTTACGACAATTGTACTTTTGAACAGTTCAATTGCATGAAACCTCCGACTTTTAAGGGAAAAGCTGATCCAATTGCTACAGAAAATTGAATCCAAGAAATGGAAGAATTAATACAAGTTTTTCGCTGCAAGGACGAACAAAAGGTGTTCTACTCTACCTTTAAGATGACTGGTGAATTCAAACGTTGGTGTAACTCAAGGAAGTTTTTCCTAGAACAAGAACCAAGCCCACCAATCATTATGTGAGAGCGCTTATAATGAGATTTTCTTTGAAAATTATTTTCCCACGTCTACTAGAAATGCCAAAGCCAAAGAATTCACAAGATTAATACAAGTAAACATGACCATCCAACCATATGTGCCAAAATTTATTGAGCTATCCCGTTTTACATTGTATTAGATTTTTGATGAGTTAAAGAAAGCTCAAAAGTTTGAAGAAGGCTTGAGCCCAATGATATATGATCGAGTCGTGGTATTCCAAATTAAGAACTTCTCTGAATTGATGGACAGAACAACTGTTGTTGAGAGAAGTCTACAAAGGAATGCTGAAATGTACGACCAGAGAACGAAGCCCATGCCTCAAGGATTCCACTCTAGTAGAACTTAAGGCCCTTAAAAAGAGAAGACCAATAACAACTTGAGCCAGAGGAGAGCAAATGGAAACCAGACCTATAAGTCATGCGCCGCAAAATAATACCTACAATCCTAATCAATATATAGAAAACAACCAGGCACTTATAGGCAACCATCAGCAGAACACAACTCAAGCGCGTGTTTATACTCTCCCTCCAAAAAAATCACGGAATAATGACATACGTAATTGTGATCCATATGAAATTCCCTAAGATAGTGTTTGAGAGCATGAATTTTGGGCCATTGAACTAGGAATAATAAGTGGATTTTAGCACTTCAAATGTTGCACAGTGAAAATTTTGTGGCAATAGCCTTTAGCCCACAGTAAGTGAAAACTCCAATCATGCGCAAAATTTCCCCAAAAATAAAATTTCTCTTTTCTGAATGTTGACCCTCTCAAGACGGTCCAAAAAGACTTGAATCCTGTATGGGCTGTTGGTTTAAATTCCAATGCGTTTTTTCAGTCCTGTCCAACGAAGCCGTAAGAGCAGGGCCACCAAACTCCTCAAAACCCAAACCCCACCCCCATACTCAGGAGGGGAATCAACCCGTGTCACTCCCTTTGGAGGGAGGAGATGACCTCTGGACCCAAAGACCCCTGTCCAATTCCTATGATCATGACATAACAGGCATCACCCATACACTGAATGTCAAAGTAAAGCATATTCTTCGTATCAAATGATTTTTTTTCCCGGCATGCTTATACGATCAACTCATTATTAGTAACTAAAACGTTGATATATAAGAAACAATGAAAAAAAATGTTGGCTCGCGGTGCGAAATGAAATATTTTCCCAAACCCCCAAAAACAGAATCAACAACCAGCAACGAATGATTTTATCCCAAAATCCACAGGAAGCTACAATACTGTTAAGTGCGCCGTAAAACAAAGTTAGGGGTCTCCAGTACGACGTACTATATTGAAACACAAAAAGTCCAATCACACACAAGTTACACAACGCATACCAAGAACATCATCATCAGTAAGAAGACGCGAAAAATTCACTCTGATTCATGAAAAATTCGACAATCAATAGTCACTCGACCAAGAAAAAGTACAAAAAGAAGCAACAGATTTCAGACCTCTTTCTTGTTGTGCTCTTCAACGGCGAAACGAGCGAGGCTATCGATCTCGGCGCTGTTCTGAGAAACCGGGGAGTTGTAGATACCTCCAGGCATCGCCATTGTTGCAGGGACCAAGATCAACAAAGCAATCGCTAAAAATGTGGATAGCAGAAGCGCAGGGGAAGAACCGAAAGATCTCATGGCTTTATATATTATCTTTCTTTCCATCGCGAGTATGGTGTCGTCTCTCTCCTTCTTCGTTCTTTTCTTGGAGCAAGAGAGTAAAGGTGGACACGTGTCGATCAGGCGTCGGTTTTGTCTGCCAGCGAAGTATCCTTTGCTTAGTTCCGAAGCGATGTGGGCAGTGGGCGGTGGGCTGAGCCCACTTGGAGATTACTATGGCTATAGCCCAATAAATGGGGGGAAGCCGGCCTACTGACAGAAAGAGATTTTCATTTCAATGGGCTGGGCCCATGCTCCTGGGCGTCAAAGGGGCCCATCACATTTTTTGGGTTAATATTTTAAAAACATTGGATTAGTGTTATTTTTAAAAAAAAAATATGCATGTAAAGGATAATAATGTGTTTCTATTGTTGGCTCTTGTAATTAAAATTAAAAATCAAAAAGTTTAATTTAACAATATATTTTTAATTCACTTTTATTGACCATATTATTAGATACATAATTTTTAAATGAAAAATTAAAATGAAATGATTGTGTGAATTTAAGACAAAATATTTTAAAATTTAAAATTATAGAAAGAATTACAAAATCCACTCAAAAATATTTTTTTTACCATTTTTCAGTAGTAATACACAACATAATTTGTTCTTGATATATTAAATAGTGAGTGAATATAATAATTTAGTAAAAAGATCATAATTATTTTAATAATAACTTTTGTTATAATATTACCTAATTTGTATTGTTTTTCATTTTTCTTATTTTTATTTTATTTAAATAAAAAAATAAATATGCGCTCAATTGTGTTTTAAATTTATTTTTGTTTCAAAAATATTAATTAAATAAGTTGTCAATCTTTAATTTAGTTTCTATTTCTACTTTTAATTTTTTTTTTCAAAAATTTTGATAACAATATAAAAGTATCCTTCACTTTTTTTTTGTTTCATTTTTTAAAAATAACAATATAAAAAATTATCACATCATGTGTTTTTATAGATAAACAATTAATTAAAATTTAGTTATATTCTATGTCTATTGACTAAAATTACGTAAAACACTTATTAATGTAAGATACAATAATTGAAATCATGTATCACTAATAATTAATAAAAAGTATCCCAAAATTCATCGGATTAATGGAGATATATTGACCAAAGTTATGAATTTCTTTTTGGTGTGCAGGTTAATTGCTCAAAATTTAAGTGTATGTAAGGTATTATTAATTTTTTTAGCAGAAGATAAAAGGTCTTATACAAATAGGAGGTGAACATGTCAAGTTCAGTTTTGGTTGTTTGTATATTTGTAAATTTTTAAATTTCATAAATACAAACCAAAGGGTAGTACCAAATTTCCACTTCTAATTTTTCAAGAGTAGTGTTATATATATGTATATGCATATTATAAACTTTTCTAGTTTCAAATAAAATTATAGTAGTAGATCCAACCACACCCAACGAAAGGAAGAGGAATAAGAAACACTTCGGAGAAATTGCACTCAACCCAGATACCAAAAGTCAAAAAGGATTGTGATTATAAAAGTACATTGACATCACCAGTAATAACTACACATATTCAATTATTTTTATATAAATATTTCAACAAAATTAAAAAAACAAATTTTTTCTTACACTTAAAAATATATGTAATATTGTATTTATTATAATTTTTAACTCTCCATAGGTAATTTCTAGGTTACTTACAGTCGAGCTTTCGATTAAACAGTGCAGGCCAGACACCCAATTCCTTAAAATTTGAAATATCAAAAATGCGCACAATCAAACTTATTTCTCCATTCAAGAAGAGTCCAAAGAGGCAAATAGAATCAATAACCGAGGAGGTCCAATTAAGCATATTAAGTTACATTTGCTGTTCTTCGAAATTTTACCACGAACATCATTAGCTTCTGAAATTTCTACTGTTATTAAAGGCTTATCTCTAATTTTCTAAATTCTACAAGTTTTAGAAATGAACACTGGTTGTAGGATTTCATACCGTCTCTGGGCGAGGGTGGAGGAATTCACTCTTCTGCTCAATCTACTCCAACCTACACTGCAACTTGATTAAGTTTACTACCAACCATATTTATATTCTTCACAAAACATTACAAGCCAAAGCATAAAAGATTGAATAAGATAAAACAAGGGCATATTAAGTAGAGGGGTAATGCACACTGCACATCACCTGGTGAACTGGTCAATAATTACACTGTAAACATCAAAACAATGCATAAACTCCCAATGGAGAGAGAAAAAAAATTACAGAGAAAAGAGTGGGGGGTAAACCACGACACCATTGCAGTAACAGCCCCATGGTGCTTCAAAAAAAACATGTATATCCACTCACAGCATGGAGGACAGCACTTGAGCCATATAAAAACAGGGTAGGAAAAAACATGGGTTCGGAAATAGACCATGTAACATCCTCCAGTGCGGCAGCTAACGAGCGGAAAATATGTTTTCATATTGCTTTGCACATTTGAAGCTTAAAAAAAAAAAGGCGATGAATAAGCAACAGAGAACCTGAGGGTTGGGCTGAGGTGGAGGGAAAAACACTAAACATAGAAACTCCATCCCACATCTACAGTTCCCCTGCTTTATTTTGTTTGGCCATTCCGTCTCGCAAAAATGATTTTTGGAGTGGGAGGAAGCGGCAGAACAGGATCATTCATGATTGACTTTTGGTCATTGTTAGAGCCTTCATCAAGCCTTACCTGCAAATATGTATACAATTAAACTTCATCCAAGAGTACAAAAAAAAAGATAAACAAGAGCATGATTCATGTTCTAATTTTCTACAATGATTTGGCAGTCCAAGAACAACTACAAAAATTTAAGTGTGGTGGGATTGTGATTTATTTGGCCAAAACCAAATCAGCCAACCAAAATGCACAGTAACTGGGTGTTTGGATTGCTACACTTCGAAACTTGAATTTAGATTTGTGTGCATTTGACCAAAATATGATATAAAATTATACAAAATTCTGTTCAAATCCACAAAAATACAAATCCAACTTTAAATCTTAAATTTGAATTTGTAGGTATTTGAAGAAAATGAAGTTTAGGGGAAAGGACTTTGAGCCTTGAATTTGGATATATGTGAATATAAACAATATCAAACGCAAATTGAATTTTGTACAAATCCAAGGTATAAAGCCCATGCTCCCTAATTCAATTATATAGAAAATTCCTTCCAAAATTTTCAGTGAAAAAATAGAGCTTGAGAAAAGCTTGAATTTTTGGACTAAAAATGATTTGAATTCCTTTTCAATCATCTTATTGATAAAATAAGCCACCATCACTAGACTAAATAAGCCTAGTGATATGAAGGTAGAACGCACAACCGCCTCTTAACTCAGTTTGAATAGCAATATCTTAATATATTATGACACACAAAGGATCACCCTCCTCAATACCAAGTGGTAAGAATACTAGAGAGTAATTAGCCTTTAACAAGCACAGTTCGACAAAGTGAACCCAAAGGTCATCAGCCCAAATCAATGTGGTTCGAGTAATAGGAGTCCAACCTAATAAATGGAATCACTGTCTTATTATTTTTCTCTATAATAAACAAAAAACCTAATTCAAAATCCAAAACTTGAAAAGGCATCCTAATGGAAGTTTATTGTCTTGGAATTAAATTCCAAACTGAAAGGGTCAACAAACCTCTAAGAAGGCTTGTAGAACACCTCAGTTTGCCCTGGTCTTCTCTTTTGCAGGTTGGAACTTAATTTTTTCAAATAAAATTGATAATCAACTCCATTCAAAGAACAAACAAAACATGCAACTACAAAAAGTATAAGCAGACATACACATGACCAAAATACTGAATCATTTAGTTGAATAAAAATCAAGCATCATCAATTATAAAACACAAACTGATTAAAAGAATGAACTTTACACCACTATAGGTCCATAACTCAATTCCTAAGCCCATACCAAAGTATTAAGCAAGCAACAAGAAAAATATTAGAGACATTTAGTGGGGGGATCAAGGATTTTGTATTGTGAAAGAAAAGACAAGGAAAGGAGAACAAGGAGGAAATGTAATTTCCATTGTATTTTTTTACAGCAAGTAGTATTAGAAATAAAAATTTATTCTGATATGATTAAAAATTAAGAAAATTCAAATGTTATTCATGTGTAAAATCAAAATTTTATTTATTGATTTGTTATATATTTTATTTTCTCTTTTACTTTCCTCAATAAACAAATGTGAAAAAGAAAATTCCTTTATATTTTTCTTTCCTTTTAATAATATTATCCAAGTTCCAAACAGGCCTAAAAGGAATTAGACCATTAGTTTAAACTTGGGATGGCCCAAGATGCCTACATACTTATAAGAAGGAATGCCAAAACACAGACATGCACACACAACTAGAGCAACATGCATTCATTATGCAAATAGCAAACAAAGATTACCATAAAAAGAAATTGAATCCTGGTCATGCTCCTAACTAACCAAAACATAAATCAAAGGAATCAACATAACATCAAGAAGGAAATGAAAAATCCTTGTCATGCTACTGACCAATTATGCTCTATATGATAGAGTCGAGATAACATCAAGAAAATGAAAAATCCTAGTCATGCTCCCAACAATCATGCAACCAAGAAAATTGTTATAACATCAAGAAGAACTCCATGATGTGAGAGACAAAGTACAGTATCACAAAGACTTATGCTTTAAGTAACAAAACAAAAAAGACAAGCACAAACCTCATATTGTTCAAGCAAAGCTGCAAAAAGTGTTCCAATTCTGAAGATTGCAAATTTCTGTCCAACACAGGCCCGTACACCAGAACCAAAAGGGAGAAAAGCTGCAGTTTCATTTGGATCGTTCAAAACAAATGAGCTTTGCCCTGGATCCGCAAGTTCCTCTGGAGCGCCTAAAACACAAATATTGATAGTCATTGATTATAGACAAATGCCATACAAAGGTTTACAGTTGGCACATGGATATCATGGACACCATAAATTAATTTAGGGTTCTTCTATATCATGGATCTGCAGCTACAATGCCGTCCAAACATGTTCAATGAAGCAGATAGGGGCAATGATATTCAAATGAATTAAGCTGAACAAGCCAGCATATGCAGAATCTTATCCGGTTCACATCAATAAAAATATAAAGAAGTTTGACGGTAAGTGAGTACAGGGTCATTTCCAAAGTGTTGGCCTCACAGAAGAAGGAAGTGGGATGCAGTTGACCCTCACCAAAATGCTTTTGTTGAAGAGAGACAAATCATTGATACTGCCTTAATTGCCCAAGAAGTAAATACTCAAATAAAAAATAGAGTAAGGAATACTGATCAGCAAGCTTGATATTGAGAAGGATTATGATAATGTTTTCTGTGAATTTCTTCCCTATATACTTGAAAGAATGGGCTTTGGTACTGTATGGTATCTGTGGACAAATAAGCATACATCTTCGTGATGTTTCCCCATTATATTTATTAAAACATTTAGAAATCTAGGGTAGGAAGAGCTGCTATCCCCTCTGTTGTTTATTTTGGTAAAGGAGGTAAAAGGTATCAGTAAAATTCTGTACGGGGCTGCAGAAGCAGGTTCACTAGAAGGGTTTGCAGCTTCTGAGAAGGGTAGGGAGATGAGGGTAACTTGTTCACTGTTTATTAATACCATTTTTTTTTTTTTTGTGAAGGAGGTCAAGCAAATTTGTAGACTAATATGTTTTACTTTTTTGCTCGCAGCAGTCTGTTGGCTCAAGACTAATTAGAATAAGAGTGAAAAAATAACTTGATGAAGGGGTTGAAGGAAGATTGCTGGACAATGTTGCAGGGTGTAAGTTAAGGTTCCTACCCTTGATGCACTAGGGATGTGCCCTTGGAGCTGACTTTAGAGAGAGGAGTATGTGAGATCCTATGGTCAAGAAGTTCAAAGAGAAAACATCTAGGTGAAAATTATTGACCTCAAGTGGGGAGACTGGCACTCAAAACTTTTAGTCTCTTTCCCTTAACGACAGTCTTGATGGCAAAGAGATCGTGTGATGTGCAAAAGAGGTTCTTTTGGGTAATGTGATTTCACATAGCACTGGGTTAAGACGGAGGTCAAATGGCCTCTCAAAATAAGGGGTTTGGGCATCAAATCCTTTATGCATTTTAATAAAGCCATTTTTGGAAAACAGATCTGGCATTTAGTGGAAATAGAGCATCTGTGGAGGACGCTATTGTGGCCAAGTATGGGCAGGAGAGGAATGGGTGGGCCTCTAATGAGGGTCATGTGGAGTAGGGATGTGGAAGTGGATTAGGAAAGAGTGGGAAGATTTATGGCACATGGAGTTTGAGGTGGGTAATGGCAGTCTCTATTGAGATGATAAGCAGTGTGGTAATAGCCAAACACAATTCCCTGGTCTCTTTATGTTGGCAAGTGACAATGCAATGCCTTGGCAAACTACAAGTGGTCTATGGTGAACGTATAGTTTGGAGAGAAATCTTTGAGAGGCAAGCTTGAGATTCATGGAAGATTCCTCAAGTTTCTTCTAACTTCCTGCACTAGAAGGCAATAGATAGTCAAGATGAGGATATAGCCACATGAAGATTTAGTAAGGGAAATAACTTCAAAGTAAACCTACGGCAAGGAAACTGAAAATAACAGTAGGGGTAATGGTCTGGCTAATTTTCTCTGAGCGCTATAGGAAGTCTGGGGGCACTACTGAAGTTCCTTTTTCCCCCCTCTTTTGGTTGGGAGGCAGCCTGGAAGATAATCTTCGAAAGAGGGGGAAGATTTTGGTAAGCAGATGTTTTCTCAACAAGGGGGCAGCAGAGATAAGTCTGCTGTGGTGGAACAGGAAGTTTTGGTGATGTGATACATGATTTTGTCCATCTCTCAGGTGGTTATGGATTTGGTAGCCCAGGGGTTGTTGTCTTGGACACAGAAAAAGGTGGCTTGTATAGGGGAAGAATTTTATTGTGTTAATCCCTCGCCCTTTTTAGGGTTGTGCTGAAGGAAAGGAGGAAGAGACTGTTTGAGGGACAAAAATTTGCTCCCAAGATTTGGAGATATGTGATTAAGAACTTAAATTTTGATATCTTGAGAGTAGAAAAGTGGATGCAGAATCCATTGAGATTTTGTTGATTCTTTTCTTGTATATGATTGTTGTTTTGTACACAGGGTCAGTTTTCTTTGTTAATACTTTTATCTTGCATGCCAAAAAAATGCAAAAAACTGAATCAATTGGTGATGCACAATTCAATCACCTAAACTGTATGGACCATAATTAAAAATAAAATACACTACATGGACCAAAATGAGAAATACGATTACACAAGAGAACATGATTTCAGTAAATAGAGAGAGGAAACAGACAGGAGCAAAACCTGTGAGGGCTTCCAAGTGAAGTAAATCAGATATCTTTCCAGCATTCAACAGAAAACGATAAGGATTAAACTGGCCAGCATCCTTCCCCCAGCTAGAATCATCTGTCTGTACTAACTGTATAGGCACAACGAGCAGTGTTCCAGATGGTATTGTCACGCCACCTTTAAGATTCAAATCTGGCAGGATAACAGATATACACATGAACAGTCAAGAATGTACAAAGCAGCTGTTCAGAAAGCCTCATTAGAAATGAAGATTGCAAAAACCAAACTGCAGACCATATCCAACCCCCCCCCCCCCCCCCCCACCCCCCCCAAAGGGATTGGGACAAGGAGGAACAGGGTTAAGAAGACAGTATAATTCATCTTAAATGATATAGAATATAGATAAAAATACTCAAGAACCACATCTTTTTCTATCAACACCCTTAGAATTATAAAACAAGTTCTTCATGCAGATCAGGAAAATTCAGTCCATGCATAGAACTGATCATAGATGGAGTAAAATTATATCTTTCTTTCTTTCTGTGTACATACGTCTATATAAATAAACCAAACTGACCCTCCAACATATCAATATGCAACATATTCTTCTTCTTCTTCTTCTTCTTTTGCAAACAGACCATCCAACACAGAATGACAGATGAAAACAACCTAATTCATGGGTTTGCCAGTACAACCCCTCTCCCCCACCCCACAAAAAGAAAAACAAAAAAAAACCAAAAAACAAAACAAAAATGAAGAAACAAAGACAACTACAAGTACTGCTACTGAATCCTGGCTGATCCACATCAGCCTGGACATGTCCATGCCTGTTTGAGATCTAGCTACAAAGTATAAATACAGAAATTCTCTTTATCCTATTCCCATTGTACATTTATAAAAACAAATCATAAATTTCAAACTATGTTGAATAACCAAAGCTTACACACAAGTGAATGCATATGAATTGAATTTTTAATACGTTGATGAATGGGGACGGAGCTTTTGAGGACTCAGAAAAGGATTAGGATTCCAAGACAGATATCCTAGGGCAATATAGCATGTGCAAAGATAATGTAAACTTCATACCCAATCAAATGGAATAGGTGGACAAACACATGAAAGCAACTCCAAGATAATGCAAGTTTCCTATCCATTCAAATGCGACAGATGGGCAACACATGAAATCAACTGCATGATAATGTAACTCACATATCCAATCAAATGCAATAGATGGACAACAAATGAAAGCAACTCCATAGTCCATACCATATTTGAGGGAGCACCTTTGTAGCAAAGGTCCTGCAGGCAGGAGACGAGCAGATTCATATACAGTTGCCAACAAAAAAGGCATCTTATTAACACCTTGTTGATCTTGTTTCTGTGATCCTTTTCGCACCATAATTATCTCCTCATAAATCTGCAGAAAACCAAAATAAGTGGAACGCATAAATTAAGCCACCAAATCAATGTTCTTGATGAATAAGTGGGTAAAATGAACGACCTCAACTCAATGATAGGTCTCTCCTTTTATTTATAATATATATGAAGTACAATTGGAATGACCATAATACCCTTACTATCTTACACTTATTGCAAAACAAACTCTAACAATTAATAACAATGCTAAATGACTAAATAACCTTCAACACTTCCCCTCAAGCTGGAGCATATATATCATATGCTCCTAGCTTGTTACAAATGAATTTCACACGAGCACCTCCTAAGTTTTTAGTGAACAAATCATCAAGATGAAACTCAAACTTCACATGAGTGGTTGTAATGAGCTTCTGTACAAGTTTCTCTCGAATAAAATGGCAATCAATTTCAATGTGCTTTGTCTACTCATGGAGGACAGGGTTGGAGGCAATATGAATAGCAGCTTGATTATCACGCATCAACTCCATAGGCTAAGAAAGTGGAAAACCTAGTTCTTTCAACATGGTCTTCAGGCAAGCAAGTTCACATATAAGGTACGCCATAGCCCTATATTCTAACTTAGCACTCAGAGACGCCAAATTACCACCGACAAAGATACAAGACCAGATTGTGGATCCTCAGTCAAAAGTAGGGGTGTACAAAAATTACTGAAAAACCGAAAACCAAACCGAAATCACAAGCGGTTCGATTTTTCGGTATTTGGTTTCTGTTTCAATCTTAGAAAATATAAATTTTTGATTTCAGTTTTCGGTTTCGGTTTCCAAAATATAACCAAACTGAAAAACTAAAAAAACCGATTTAAATTTAAATTATATATAAATTAATATAATCACTTAATTGGTATGTTAATACATGATTGGTTTATTTAATATTTAGAAATTAAAATGCCCAATAGATTTTCAACAACCCTTGTGAAAAGCAATTGTTGAATATGTAGAAAATTAGTTAAAAACCAAAAAAACCATAACCAAACTGCCTCGATTCTCCAAGGGATAATAAATTCGATTCAATTTCAGTTTCGGTTTGGTAATACTAAAAACTACAAGGTTCGGTTATGTTTTCGATTTAGCCTATAACCGAACCGTAATAAACCGATTACAACCATAGTTAGAAGGTGACTCGGTTAATCTGCATCTGTATATCCTTGAATATAAGTGTGACCCCAATCTTTATATAAAAGACCTCTCCTTTGTGCACCTTTGAGATATCTCAAAATGTGAATTACTGCATCCCAATGACTTGTTCTCGGAGAATTGAGAAGCTAACTCACAACACTTGTTGCAAAGGATATATCTAGTCGGGTGATTGTGAGATAATTCAACTTTCCAACAAATCTCCAATACTGACCTGGGTTAGGCAACAAATCACCCATATCTGACACTAACTTACTCTCGGGATCCATGAGGGTATCAACAAGTTTGGATCCCAATAGCTCCATCTCATCTAAAATATCAAGAACATACTTTCTTTATGACAATACAGTTCCTATACGAGATCTCAATTCTTCTATACCCAAGAAGTACTTCAATGGTCCTAAGTCCTTGGTTTATAACTTACTTTGTAGGAAAAGCTTTAGGTCTTGGATGCCTCGATCATCATCTTTAGTGATGACAATGTCATCCACATTCACAATAAGCAAAATCCTACCAAATGGAGTATGACGATAAAAAAAAAAAAACAAAGTGATCTATTGCACACCATGACGAGCAAACTCAAGTACTACAACACTAAAATGGCCAAACCATGCCCTTGGAGATTGTTTTAATCCATACAATGATTTCTTAAGTCGACATACCGAGCTTGACTCCCCCTGAGCCACAAACCCAGGTGGTTGCTCCATAGATACCCGGTCCTCATGAAGATCACCATGTAGGAAAGCATTCTTCACATCTAACTGATGTCAAGGCCAATGACAAGTCGTCGCTAAAGAAATGAACAAATGTACCGAGGCAAGTTTAGCGATCAGAGAGACTGTGTTAGAATAATCCAAACCATACACTTGAACATACCCCTTAGCAACAAGGTGGACCTTCAAACAAGCCACGGAACCATGAGGATTGACTTTCACAGTGTACACCCATCGAAAACCAACCACAAACTTATTAGGAGAAAGAGGTAACAAATCCCAAGTATCATTATCATGTAGTGCATGCATGTCTTCAACCATTGTTGTCCTCCTCCCAAAATGGGATAGGGCTTCAGAAATAGATTTTGAAAGAACAACAAAAGACAGAGTACTAACAAAACAATAATAAAAGGGTGACAAAAATCATAACAATCAACATTAGAGATCGAATATTGTATACAACTGCGTTTGCCTTTTCAAACAACTATAGGAGGATCAACATCATAAAAAATAAGATCATCCAACAAGGAAACTAGAGGCACAATAGTAGAAGCTGGAGGAGACACTTCCCCCTTGAGTCGCCATGTGTATATCTGCAAATTGGGATGATCCAAACGACAAGAAGGACTCCAACTAGATGAAGATGTAGGAGGATTGGGCATAGATACTAGGTTTGGATCTAGAAGGTAAGGTAGAGGAAAAGACTCATTAAGGTCAACAAAACTCAAGGAATCAATAGTAGTATCGTGTAGACTAAAAGAAGGAGACATTGGCAGAGACAAAAAATCGATGTAAAGTAGGACTATAACATCGATATCCATTTCTTTTTTAGTATAGGAATAGCCCAAAAAGATATATTTGATAGCACGAGGAAACAACTTATCCATTCCTAGAGTTAACTAATAGACAAAGGATACACAACCAAATATACAAGGAGGAAGGGAGAACAAAGGAGCCTTAGGGAAGATAACTGAATATGGGATTTTGCCACCAAGGACAGGATGACATTTTATTGATGAGGGAGCAAGTTGTGAGCACAACATCACTCCAAAAAACTTTAGGGACATTCATTTGATACAATAGGGTACGAGTGACTTCAAATGTCTATTTTTTAGCTCTCAGGCCTGATGGATCATACCAAAGCTGTCATATAAGTACTGAATTGGGTATCGAAGTGCTCCTTACCACTATCACTATGAAGTATCTTGATTGGCATATCAAATTGAGTCTTTATTTAGGAACAAAATGCACAAAAGATATCAAATAACTCAAAAAGATCTTTCATTAAATATAATCAAGTCATCCTAAAGTAGTCATCAAAAAATGTAACAAAGTACCGAAACCCTAACTTTGATGTGACATGACTAGGACCCCAAATATCAAAATGCACTAGCATGAAAGGACTAACCACTCGTTTATTAACTCAGGACGCAAAGGGAACCCAAAGATGCCTACCCAATTGACAAGACACGCACTCAAGATTAGACACAGAACTCAATGTAGAAACCAACTATTTCAACTTATCTAGAGATGGATGACCAAGGCGACGATGGATTTGAAGTGGTGTAGCTGCGACTATGTAGGCAATGGGTAGAGAGGGCGACTCAAAATAGTAAGGTCCACAAGCCTCATGTCCTATGTCAATTATCTTTCTTGTCTTCAAATCCTAAATAACCACAAAATCAGGAAAGAATGTGATAGAACAATTTAGTGACTTCGTAAGCTTACTAACTGAAATGAGATTGAAAGGAGATTTAGAAATGTATAAAACAGAAGAAAGATGGAATGAGAAGGATTTACTGTTCTTATCCTCTCAACAGTAATAGTGGATTCATCAACATCAATAAATTGAGGTAGATTTTTAGGATACTGGATATCATAAAAGAAATTGGTTGCACTTGTTATATGGTAAGTGGTAGCAAAATCAATAACCCAAGGACTAGTAGGAAGGATACCAGATGACGTATAGTAGGATTACCTTTTTGGGCAAAAGAAGCAATGTGAGAAGACACTTGTGGAGATGACTAATACTGTAGAAACCTTGAATACTCCTCCTTTGATATAGTCACGGTATGTGGTTCACTCAAACAAGCGATTAACAAAGGAACCATACTTTTGGGATTTGCAGACTCCATCTGAACATTCACAAACTCGAACCAATATAGTTGGAACAATCAAAACAACCACGAACAAGGTGACCAACCATGAACAAGTCACAAATAAATCAGTACAAGACTGCCCCAGCACCAAGACTCTCAAACAAAGCCCCAAGAAAGCAACTTAGAGCACTGAAACAATTGGAGAAGTGAACCACTAAAACTACCATATAGAAATCACCAACTAAATTATATAACATTGCCATAGCCTCACAGAAAACAGTTTATGACCACTGTCACTGCTCCAAGAAAGTCACCAGTGACTGTTATTAACGCTGAACAACAACTGACAAATTACCACGAGTGCAAGGCTAAACAAAGATTGGATCTTTGAGCAAAACATATGTCCAACAGCTTGATATTTTGATATATGGAAGGAATTAGATCATTGAATTAAAAAAAAAAAAACACAGCAAATCCCACTATTTCAGACCCAGTAAGCTTGATTGGATCACTGCTGGATCATTTCAGGTCAAAACCATGCCTGAAAGTGGTTTCACGTGCCAACGCATGGGGTCAGCCCTGGCAGCCTTTGTCCAGCGCATGAGGGCGCATGGGACACTGCCTGGAGGTGGGATTTCAGTGGAGGGCAGATCCGCAGTGTCTGTGGGTGACTATGGTGTTGGTTTTGACAAATCTATAGTGGATTTGATGTTCTCAAACCGGCAGTGTTGCCCAGAAAATTCCAGTGACTGGTCTTACTTTCTGCTGCTGCTGGCTGTTTTCTAGGGTTATAGCATCACTGAAAAATTTTCTATGATGATAGATGTGCAGCGGATTTTGGGTTTCAAGCTTCGGTTTAATGGTCGTAACACTTAGGGTTTAGGTTTCAGAATCATGCTCTGATACCATGTTGAATAATTGGGTAAAATGGAAGACCTAAACTCAATGATAGGTCTCTCCCTCTATTTATAATATATGTCCAGTACAATTGGAATGACCATAATACCCTAAATAACTTACACTTAATACAAACCGAACTCTAACAAGTAATAATAATGCTAAATGACTAAATAACCATTAACAGTTCTTTGTCACACCACTAAAAAAATCCATTTACTACTAATATACACACACACAATCTCTCTCTCTATCTCTCTCTCTCACACACACGCAGAAGAAACGCATCAACTGTTCAATAACATTTCTTCTTTCCCCACTAAAAAGAGACGGCACAAAGAGGTTCTAACTTTTAAATGGACCCTAAATAAATAACAAAGCACATATGTAAAGGTGTAAAAGTAAAAAAGTCAGCAGTTCAAAATTCTGCAAAAGCCTCACTACTTTACATTAGATTGAAGATAAGGATTGGATGCTATGAGCAGAAAAATATGCAACAAATATACTGTCAAAGTTTGATATAAATAGTTGGCCCATAACCTAATAACTTAAACTTTTAGGTAAAGTGGTACTACAACACAGTTCTAATTTTGTTGCCAGCCTTAGTTCCCGTGGTTAAAAATTATTTATCCAGTGCAATGGGTGTTACTTATCATTTATTGTGGATACATTATATGAGCTGTTTGAGAGAACTATTGTTTGTATCAATTTGTTAATATTGAGGGTTAGTGCATGCATGCGCTTTTCATTGTGTTAGATATTCCCTAGAAGGTTAAGCCTAATTCAGAGTTGCTTCAACACCGCCTTAGTAAATAAGCCAACTACTGTGCATAAGAGCCATACAACATCCATGCAAAAGCAACATTGTGTTAAGTACTCAAAATGATAAAAAAGGAATCAGGGAAAGAAAAGACATCTACCTTGTCCTGTATTTCTGGATGGGTTGCAAGCCTAGCCAAGATGTTACCAATTAGAATTGCACTTGTTAGGCACCCATGAAACATTACACCCATAATATTTCCACATGGCTCTTCTTTGGCATCAAGAAGGTGATCAAGCCCACGTAATAATATGTTACCCAGAGTTGCACAGCCAGATGATGGTACATCATGTTCACCCTCCATTTCAAAATTTGCAGTTTCATTATGGGCTATTTTATCCATTTGACAAAATAATTTACAATTTTGTCTGCACTGTTGAATAATGTCTTGAGTTAAGCATTTTAACTTTATGCACAAATGCTGATACCTCCAAAATCCTCGTTTCCAGAAAGGAATAATCCGATAAGAGGCCCAAAAGCAAGCATCCTTTGCAATATTCATAAGCAGCTCTTCATAGACAGTTGCCTTAGGCCAAGCCAAGAATGCATCCCCAAACAGTGTGGTTCCCAAGATGGCAAAAGCCATATGTTGAGAAATCATTTGACAATCAAGACTTCCTACAGTCATCATATCCTGAATTCTTTCCATTACACAATCCAAAACCTTCATAGGAATGGCATTTGTTCCCTCAATCAACTTGCCACTTAATTCCATTGCAAGTGATTCCCTTCTCTCGTGGACCTGAAAATGATGAGAAAAATATATATTCAAGGTAAAAAATTGATGTGTCAAACAATGTAGCACTACCCCCATATAATTTATTTATCCATTACACCCCATCAAATTGACATTGTGCACATAGGGGCAGGAACTCAATATACTATTCACTATTTCACTGTTCTTTGGCAATGAATCTCTGGCAGCTTATTCAGAGCTATGTCATGCCAAAATGTTTAAGATAAGACGGCTAAAATTAGAAAGCGGCACAACTTTTGAAGAACAGAGAAAACATTCTTCCCAAATTGCTTTTTCCTATGAACACCCATTAACATCTTTGTTTCCACATTTTTATTTCAATTTTTACAGTTTCTAATTTGAAATGGGTTTGGTTGGCTGCTGTACAATGCCTGCATACCGCTTTCTTGCATTTTATATTAATATCAATATTTTTTTATAAAATTTATATAAACAAAATTTTACCTAACACAAAAAAAAAAAAAAAAAACCTGTACTAGAGGTGCATAAGTATACAAAACAATCAAACATAAACACATGCTATCAACATACACTGCTTTCGACACTCAATTTGAAAACGTCAATGGTAGAAGGATCTAAAATATTAGTTCTTCTCAAAGAAAAACTAAATTTCACATTGTGTTTCATATATTAGTAGCAGCCTAAAAAATTGACAGAAATAAAACTATTACTCTATGCTTGGAGAGACCTTAGATTTGGATTTGCAATGGATTTAGATAAAATATAATATAAAATTGTATATAAATTTGTCCAAATCAATCCAAATACAAGGGTCTGAAATTCATGCTCCCAAAGCAGCCTTAAAACATTTAATAATTCAAAGTTATCCAATAATAGCAAATGATACACACAAACCCACTTAAACACACGTCTATAACCACAAAAAATATATGAGGAAAATGCTAAACATGTGTACCTTATCAAAAGAGGATGCAAAGAGGCTTAACCTCCCAAAGGCTAAACGAAATGCCCTCTCTGTCATAGGCACTTTGTCCCCAGCCTTTAGTAGCATCTCTTTAATAAGTGTCGGGTCTTTCACTGACACTAATAGCTGAGCAGGACCTAACCAAAGCTTGACAATCGACCCATACTTCTCGTGGGAATCTTGCAAAAGGTCTAGAAGCAAGAACAGTACAAGTAAATGCTTACATGCAGGGAAGAACAATGGCAAATAAATAAAATAAGGGCTGACTCATATTATCATTTCAAAATGGTCTGCAATTATTGACGCTGATATTGATTTCAAGGGAAAAAGAAGGCAAGTAAAGCTCAATTAAATTCAAATTACATTTATTTAAATGCTCTGGAACTCCTTTTAAAGGCCTAAATAAATGATCCGCTCCTCCCCCCTCACCCCCACCCCCCCGCCCCCCCCCCCCCCCCCCGGCGGAAAAAAACTAAAAAAAAAATAAGAGAAAATTTAAAATTAAGAAGGAATCATCATTAAAATTTAAAATAGGCACAATAAAAAATAATCCGTTTGTGTGCCCATGTATTACCGACAGATTATTAAATTGATCTAGCTTGCAAAACTTTCAATTCAGTTAGCCCAATCCAATGCTGATTCCGGTTTCCAAGGGAATAGTAGATTTTTCCCCATACAAACCCAAGAGATAAAAATCTAAGAGCCTAAAACACAAGCATAGAGGAAACAATAATATGACTGTTGATTTTCATTAATTGTATACGCTCTGCTTCTTTAAAGCGATTGAATTGCATCTATTCGAGCACATAAATAAGAAACACGAAATTTGCCATTTGTTTTTGGTCAATTCATCGCATATTTTATCAAACGAACAATAAACAGGGTAATAAAACAAAAAACGGATTGAAATTGAAAAAGCTCAGAATCGATTTCCTCTCCGCCTCCTCCACTTTCTCAGAAACCAAACAGGACTCACCGGGGAGATTTCTCGGGAATTTTGAATCGGTGACGAGACTGGAGTGGCCGTAGAATGAGGGGCAAGGAGGTCCAGGGATCTTGGCCCCCTTCGCCCACAATACGAACAACTTGACGACCTTTCTGAGGAGAAGAGCGGTGATGGCGATGAGCAAGAACCAGAGAATCGCGTTGAGCTCTCTCTCGGCGTACTCCCTGAGAAGGCTCTTCTCTTGCGCTCCGCCGCCTGCCGCGGCCTTTGCCGAATCGAGCAGTGCCGGATCCATGCAGAGCAAAAGCAGAACCTGAAATTCTGAAAATGAAGATAAGAAGAAAGGGGGAGTAGGGGGGGGGGGGGGGGGGAAGAGAGAGAGACAGAGGGAGAGAGTCCGTTGACTCTACTGTAGGAAGTGTCGGTTTCGGACAACTTTATAGGGTCTGTGCGTTGTGTACCGAGGAAGGTTGTGACTGTGGCCGATCAAGCGTGGGTCCATACGGACGGGACGGCCCAGATTTTATAACTCATTAAATATATTTTTGTTTTTTCACTTGATATTTCATGGCATGTCAGTTCCGTTTTGGATTTTGGAATTGCTTTCTTCCAGAATAGTCCGAATACGGAGTGGGTCCCACGTAAGTGGTGTCAGCCACGTGGCTGGCTTGCGGTGGCGCTCACAGAGAGGGGCGCAAACCTTATCATGAGGCGTGTTAGTCGCGGGGATGCGACACAGAAACACCGCCACACAAATATAGACACATAATATTTTTAAATATACATTATTAATATTAAATAAAAAATTTAAGAAATAATATCTTCATAGTTAAGTGAAATAAGAGAGGGGTGAGTCCACTATGTTTTCAAAAGGTCTCGAACATTATTTTTTTTTGTAAAAAAAGCAATAAGGAAAAAACAAGAAACATATAGAATGCTTCAATAATCTTATACAAGCAAATGAGATTTGTCATTCATAGGGTAATTGACAAATACTTAACTTTTTTTTTGCTATTATGTTTTTTTTCTAAATTAATTAAAAAAAATTTAGATTGACAATTATAGAAGTTTCACTATTAGGTTGTATGAAAGTTTTTAAATGTGGAATTGTAGTCAAATTTGTGAATTAAGATTTTTTTTTTTCCAAAATGTTCAATTCAAAGGTTAAATAGGAATTTCTGTTATTTTGTTTAAATATCTTAAATTTTATGATCAATGAAAAAATACTAAGTTTGCTTTGTTTATGGACCTTATAAGGGTAAATTCGTAATTGGTGTTAGTTTTTGCAAAATGAGATTAAACCTTAAACTATGCATGTTTCCAAAATACTCTCGGCAATAGTTTTTTAAAGAAAAGAGGTTTTTTTTTTTTTTCCAACAAACCTCCATTTATGTTGAAGTATATTTTGTTGCGAGGCCATGGGAAATACTCATTTCATTCTAATTATCTTTAAAAAAGAAGAAGCAAAAAACCTCTCTATATAATCGTGTTATATTTATATTAGGAAAATCTCTATTGAAGTCCTTCAATTTCTTAACTTGAAACATTTGATCTAAACTTCAGGTAATGAAATCATGCTGGAACACATGAAAACAAAATGCAACATTCATTTGTTTAAGACATCTTCGCTCCAATAGTAAAACAAAGGCAAATAATGATTTGTAGACAATTGGTTAACCTTTAACATAGTTAAAATTTGTTTTGTTGAATTTCTATTTAAAGTAGAACTCACAATGAGGCATTAGATTGAATGTTTTAGTTAACTATATGACGCTTTTGTTGTAAAGGGTGAGATCAAAACCTATCAAACTTTCAAACTAAGTTATTGTACTCTTTCTTGAACTTTTACAAATAAAAACATATTTTAACAACCTTAAAGGGTACATTCAGCTCGAAGCAATCTTAAATATCTTTATGAAATCATTTTCCTAGGTGAATATTTTTTTCTCAATTCTATTTTGTATTGGCAAAATCTTGTAATGCTATAAAAAGATCATGTTGCGAGGGGTCTCATAGGCCTCCAACAAGGTCTTCTTATGGTTTTTAAAAAATATTACACTTGTGATGCCCTCAACCACCCATTATTTACGGGACCATTATAGGATCCTCTGAAGAGAATACTTTCTTCAATTGAAGTTGTTTTTGCAATCCAGGTATCTAACACAAGTCTTAACTAAAGGAGGTTTCAATACTTTAGTTATTAGTAGTACTAAATATTGTATTTATGTAATATTATTGGTTTGAAAGTTAGGAAATTAAATTGAGATGAGTTTCATAGTTATGGTACTTTAAGTTCATTTTGGAACTCAGACCTAAATCTACATATGAAGTTCAAATAGATGGGATGAATTCCTACATGATCCTAGGGTCCTGATGGATGAATAAGAGATTTTAACACTAAAAGATTTACACGAATTTCAAATCTGATTCTTATAACCAAAAGTAATTCCATAATTCTAACACTTAGTTTACCTCAAAACTTAAATGTCAAACTCAAGCTAATGGAGTCCAAATAGGTGGAATAGACTCCAAAATATCATGAGATTCAAATGAACATACAAGATGTTATTGTACTAAAAGTCACGCCAATTTTGAAATTTAGTGCTCAAAACTGAAATGAGTTTTATGGTTCTAATGCTTACTTCATTTCAAAATTTAATTGCCCAAATTAAGCAAGTAGGATCTCATGCAAGATGATTTCGAACATGTTTATAGGATTAAATGGATGCGTAAGAGCTTCCATTTCCAACATGCAAAAAATAACTTTAGAGTGGAAATTAATCACTAAGAACCAAAATGAGTGTCCAAATTTACGGTACTTAGTTTTATTTGTAACTCAAGTGTCTAAATTTGGAAAATGAGAGAAGGAATTTTAGTACATTCTCTAGGAATGCATGCAAGTTGTAAGACAAAAAATCTTACCTTTTTTGAAATTCAGCACTTAGAATCAAAAGACATCATAGTTCGAACCAGTTTTTAATACTATTTTGAATTTTTTTTCTTATATTATTGTGCACTTTTTTGTATATTATTTGTTAAGAATAATGTACAAAAAAGTTCAAGAGATTACCTACATGAATTTAAGGTTCCTACAAAGAATATTTGGAGTTCTAGTACCGCTACTAAAAATTAAACTTTTTTTTACCTAGGTTGTGCAAAATAGATTTATATTTAAGGATTGTGCACAGAAAATTTCATTATTCTAATTTTTAAATCTTGCTTTTAAAATTTTTTGTAGAAGGAAAACATGATTTTTTTTTTTTTTTTTTAAGTTTGAATTTCAATTTGTATGAGTTAAAATAAAACTCAATAAACTCACAAAAAAGTTAAAGATGATATCCCACTCCAGATGAATCTAGCCAACTTAAAAGAAGAATGCCTCAATCCTAATGAATTCATTGATAACTTGGTCAACTAGTTAGAGTCCTAAAAAGTTAAAAAGAAAAATTATTATGTTTTGTTTTCAAAGGAATAAAGGGCTTTCTTATGGTATGAGCCTAGAGCATTAGTGAGCTCTCATTTCATCTTCAAATCTACGGATGAGTACTTGGCTTTATCTTCTTCTCTTCTTTTTTTTTTTGTGTACATAAGAATCGAACGGAATTGAGAGAACATAATCAAATTTATTACTTAATTTGATGACTCTCTCCAATCAAATTCCATTGCACAAACCAAACAAGTTCTTAGGGAAATCAATGCAATGCATACAAGTTGTAACCCAATGTTTTACAAACATGCAGTGTCATTGGCCCGTGTGTCTGGACATAAGGGCTACATGGCACTTGTGGATAGCTTTCCTCCGACCAAGATTGCACCTTTCACCTGTTCAATCCTATAGGCACAAGCATCACATAAGTCACTCCAATCAAAGTGGCAACAATGAAAATAATACTAAAGGCAATCACAATTTCATATAGGCAAGAGGCAGGTATAAAATAAACATTCATTGAGCAACAACACACATCATGAACACGCAACACGATACATAGAGTTCCAATTTACAATAGAAATCGCCAAAAAAGCAACAACAAAAGCATTAACTCAGAGTTCCAATTTACAATAGAAATCCCCAAAAAAATTACATAACAAAGAGAGTAACATAGTTATTATCCCACCCCGCCCCTCAATTCCATTGTCACCCTTGTGAAACAAAGCAATAGCAACCCAATATGCATGTGCAATATACAATTTTACAAAACACAATACCTACATTTAATACAAAACAAAGCAGCCCCACTAGCTTTCAAATTGACAAAATGCTAATTCTCAAGATGAGTGAATTCCGCATTGCAATTCTGTTGTGCCTACTCAAAAATAAATGCACAAGCAGAGACTTCAAATGTCCTGGCTATTATCCGAAGCGACATTGGCTATATATATATATATATATATGGAACTTATGAGAAACTAGCATTTGATGAACTCATTCATTACCATGTATCAAATAAGAAGATATGTATATAGGATGATGTAAAAAATCATACAGAACATATGTAAGAGTACTCTTGCGAGGAATGAGCTATAGATATAGCTCTTTCCATTTAAATGCTTAATCTAATCATTTTTGGTTCAGTTTTGTCCTTTTTTATAATATGATACAAAGTTTGAGTAGCATAATAATTATGATGATGCATGTATTTATGAGTCATATAGTTTGATATTTTTGGTATTAAGATCAATTTGACACAACCAGCAAGCCTTCCTCTATATTAGGGAATTGGATGTGGGAAGGGGAGAGAATTGACTTCTACTCTAACCGATGATTAAGGGATTAGAGTGGAATCCCATTTTTGGAGATCATTTGTCTTCATTGGAGAGACCCTTTGAGGAGGAGGATGTTAGGGGTGCTGTTTTTGGGATGGAGATGGATAAGGCTTCAGGACCAAATGGCTTTAATATAGCCTTTTTTCAATATTGTTGAGACATGATCAAGGGAGATTTGTTTAAAGTCCTTAATGATTTCTATGGGAATGGGATTTTGAGGAAGAGCATTAACTCCATATTCATTACTTTTTGGCACAGAAGGAGAATAGACCTATAAACATTGCAGACTTCATACATATTAGTCTGATTCCTACTTTGTATGTGATTTATCATAAAAGTATTAGCTAAGGCTAAATTCCATGCTTGACAAGACCATCTCTAGCACTCAAAGTGCGTTTATGCGGGGTAGACAAATAGTGAACGCCATATTGGCGGCCAATGAGGTGGTTGAGGTTATTTAGAAGAAAAAGAAGGATTTCAGCATCCCAGACAAAATATTTGTAAGGAAGGGGTTTGGTAAGAGATGGTGTTGGTTGATGACTAATTGCATTTTTCTATTATAGTGAATGATGAACCTAAGTCTTAGTTTAGCGCTTCAAGGAGTATTAGACAAGGTGACCCACATTCCCACTTTTGTTTGTTTTATGGCTAATGTTTTGAGTAGAATAGTGGATAGAGGTCTAGTAAAAGAGTTGGCTATGGGGACAGGGGGTGGTCTCATACCTTTAGTTTCACAATGACCCCATTTTCTTTTTAGATGACCACAATCTTTCTTCTAGGAGTAATTTTGGGTGTTTTTCCATGATTTTGAGACGGTTAGGGCTTTTAAGATTAACATGGAGAAGAGCAGTTTAGTTCCTATTGGTGTGCTCAATGAGCGTGCTAGGCAGTGGTCCTCTGATGTGGGATGCGGTTTGTTGAATTAGCCTTTGACATCTCTAGGGGTCCCTTTGGGGGGAAATCCCAAATCTATGAATTTATAGAATCCGTTATTGGAAAGGGTCTCAAAAGTATTTAGATGGTTGGAAGGGTGACTCTTTTCTCTCTTGAGATAGAATCACTCTTATTTAGGTTTGTCTGTCTAGTATCCCATTGTATTTGTAGTCAACTTTTAAGATTTTTTGTGGGGATTGCTAAGTTTAAGAAAATTATGAGAGTTTTTTAGTGATCTATAGGGATCATTTGGTGAATTGAGATGTCGTGTGCAGGTCAAAATTATGGGTTGGGTTGGGTTGGGTTTTAGAAAGTTGGTGTCTAAAAACATTACTCTCTTAGCTAAATGGTTTTGGTGACTTCCTTTAGAGGATCTTTTCCTTTGGCATAAAGTCATTAGAAACAAGTTCTACGAACATCAATTTTAGTTCTAGAAGTTCTTCAGAAACTCCATGAAGATCTATCTCAAGATTTATCCCTTAATTATTCCCCATACTAAATTTGTCATGGGAGGGGTTTTCCAGTCATTTTTTAAAAGATCTTTGGCTAAGGAATGTTGTTTAATCCATCTCTCTTCCTCATATTTTCAGTTTGAGCTCAAGGGCATAGCGCTATTTGTTTATTTTGCTGTAGGGGTAGTTCTTCGACTTCTTAGGATTTTATTTTTAGGAGATCTCTTAATGATAGGGAGTTGGATGAGTTGTCATCTTTGTTGATTTTATTGAATAACTATCATATTTATTTGGGAAAAATGGATTCTTGCCTTAATCCTTGGATCTTTTAGGGGTGTATTCTAGTAAATCATTTGAGTTCTTATCTGATCTAATTCTTCATTTTCTCTTTATTTTATTATTTTGTAAGGCTAAAGTTCCCTAAAAAATTAAGGCTTTTATCTAGTTGCTCTTACTTAATAGAATCGATACCAATAACTTGTTGCATATGAAGAGACCATCAAAGGCACTTTCTCTAGATATTTGCCTGCTTTACTAAAATAATCCAAAATCTGCATCCCATCTCTTTTTACATTGTGATTTTGCTTGGACAGTGCGGAACAAGTTATTTGGTGCTTTGCAAGAAAGCTCAGGCTTATCCAGAATTGGCGGAGGAGTTGTTGGCTATTTCATCTATGTGTTTTGGAAGGAGAAAGGATAAGGCAGCATCATGAAAATGTAGTTTTCATGGCATCATCGCATTGCGTTGGTTTTCGGCACGTTTCAAAGGAGTGACCTTTTTTAGATGTTCAATGAGATTAATGCAATCTGATGGCTTAATTATGGTGGATGTGATTTTGTTTGTTTTCTTTTTCTTTCTTTTAATATTTTGTTGCATTTTAATTCTCATTTATCCCATATTTTCTAAAAGGAAATGTCTTATTTTACTTTCTGTATATTCTTAATCTATTTATAAAATTAGCACGAAACAAAAAATTCTTGTAACTAATCCCACCTAGTGGACTTTAAAGCCTAGTTTGTTATTGTTGTTGTTGTTGTAGTATTTACGAAATTTCTTATTTTGCTATATATATATATATATATATATATATATATATATATATATATATATATATCCAAGTAGCACATTAGAGGCATGTATTTATTTAGGCAATGATATTTTAAATTATTTTTTAAGGGCGTTTCAATAGTTATTTGAAGATTTTAATGATGGAGGTATTAGATTGTAAGTTTCTAACTTTAATTACCAAGGTGAGGAAATTATTATGAGATGAGAAATGATCATTTGCCTTTTTGATTTCATTCTATTAGAGAAATATGAGTAAAATCCAACAACACCCCTTAAATTTTCTTAAAATGACACTCCATATCTTGTATTTTTAAAAACTACTAAAGAACTCCCTAAAATTTAATTTTATTGACAAAATAAACCTTCCAATAGTTGATAGATAGCCAACCATTATGTATATATGAAAAAAAAAAAATAGTTATAATAAAATGATATTTTTAAATAAAATCTATTTAATAAATTAAATTAAAAAAAATTAATCAACATAATGTCTTGAAACTAACTAAGCGAAGACCTAATTGATTCTAAAATTAATAGATCTCTCCAATCCAGTCACTTTGGAATTTAGATCAACCAATTGACATCATCATATAGTAAAAATTATTGTTTTCAATTTTCAAAAAATATATGAAAAATATCACTAATAAATCATAAAATACCTCATTATTATAATATTACAAAATGTTTATTAGATGTAATTTTCGTAAAAAATTTTCGTAACAAATAAAATTAGTTGAATATTTTTAAATTCAAATAACATATTAAACATAGTGTTAAAAAAAAGATAAAATAAAACTTCAAAATTCATTCTTTATAGATTAAAATTATAAAATGAAATGTTAGTTCTTCATATATAAAATATCAATCCTAAATGGATTAAAGAAAACTCAAATTTATATTAATTGATAGACCATTGTTTGAGACAATTCACTTAAATTTTTCTCAATTTTATTCAAGGTGTTAGATTATTAAATATGATATTCAACCAAACTCAAAAAGCAAGCCACAAATTAACTTATGGTATGATCTAAATCAATTTTTAAAAACTATATTTTATTTATCAAGGATATATTTATTCATTTAATTTTCATGAAATGTATATACCAAATATTTTGTAACAACATACTTATTCAAGTAGTTTTTGAATTATTTGTATTAATTATTTATTTTTCATAATGTTTAATTTTTAAAAAAATAGTAATTTAATTATATTATCATGCTTATTTCAATTGATTGATTCAGTTTAGTTAATGAGTTTTCAAATAACTAATAAGTTTAATTTTTAAAATATAATTAAATGATCAACTTATTCAACTTAATTCATTCAATTAATATTATTTTCTTAATTTATCTTACCAAAATTGAGTGGAAGGGTAAAGTTATCACTTCATTAAGGATAAAATATAATTTTTTTACTAAACTTAACAATTGTCTAACGATCAAATAATGGAAGGTACATTTCGTCAATAAAATTAATAGGGGTTTTGTGATAATTTTCAAAAATTCAAGAGGTGAAGTGTCATTTTCTAAAAAGTAAGGAGATGTGGCTAAATTTTACCCAAAAAAATAAAAGGACATGATTGATGGAGAAGAGGAAACTATTTTTGAAATAAATAAACAATGTAGGCTTTGTAGCCTATTTTTTCTTCTCTTAGTCAAAAAGGACGCTAGTATCTTATGGGACATGTTAATGCTATCATATTATAGGTCTCTAAGTAAATCTTAAAATGAGTTGAAAAGGGTTTAAGATGGGAGAGGCTGTCTCCCATTATGTAGCCCAGTTCCTCCTTGGACCCCAAAAAACATAAAATATAAAGAGCATTCAATTCTCACTTCAACAAATTAATCAGTCAAATTAAGATATTTGTATTAAAATTAAGAGAGAGAGAGAGAGAGAGAGAGAGAGAGAGAGAGAGAGAGAGAGAAAGAGAGAGAGAGAGAGAGCCTTGCAAATTAATTGATTGCAAATAAGGGTTCATTTGATTTTCATGAAACTGCACTTGAGTAATTTGAGATTGTGGCGGCTGAGGCTGCTGCATGGACTGCATATGGGATAGAGGAAGCTGTCCTCGCTGCAGTGAAATACCAGGCCTCCCAGGCCTATTTGTACTGGGAGAAGTAACCATCTGCTTCTCTTAGGAAGCCAACTTATCTTTGTGAGCAAGCGTAGGAAACCTGCAGAAAACTATATGATTTGCTCCAACATAGCCTTGAAACATTTTGAACCTCTCAAAGTGCAAGTCTTCAGCTGTTGAGGAAGAGAATCTTGATGGTGAAGGTGACATCAGCAAAGACAAAAAATCAATGTAGAGTACAACTATAACATCGATATCCTTTTTAAGTATAGGAATAGCCCAAAAAGAAAATTTTGATTGCATGAGGATTCAACTTATCCATTCCTGAAGTTAATTGATGAACAAAGGACACAACCAAATATACAAGGCGGAAGGGAGAACAAAGGAGTCATAGGGAAGATAACTGAATATGGGATTTTACCACCAAGAGCAGAAGATGACATTTTATTGATGAATGAACAAGCTGTGAGCATAGCATCACTCCAAAAAACTTTGGGGACATTCATTTGATACAATAGGCTATGAGTGAGTTCAAGAATGTTTGTTTATTCACTCTACAACCCTATTTTGTTGTGGAGTGTGGACACAAGAGGACTAATGAATTATACCAAAGCTAGTCATATAAGTATTGAATTGGGTACTGAAGTACTCCTTAGCATTATCACTACAAAGTATCACACATCTCTTCAACCATTGCAATCCTCAACCTAGAATGGAACAAGGCTTTGAAAATAGATTTTGGAAGAACAATGAAAGACAGAGTACTAACAAAAAAGTAATAAGAGGGTGACAAAAAACCATAACAAACGAAATTAGAGATTAGATGTTGGGTACAAGTGTGTTTACCTTTTCGATTAGCTATAGGAGGATCAACATCATGGGAAATAAGATCATCCGACAAGGGAACTAGAGACACAGTAGCAAAAGCTGGAGGAGGCACTTCCCCCTTAAGTCGCATTGTGTGTATACTTGCAATTAGGATGATCCAAGCAATAAGAAGGACTCAAATTGGATAAAGAAGTAGGAGGATTGGGCACAAATACTAAGTTTGGATCTAAAAGGCAAAGCAGAGGAAAAGACTCATTAAGGTCAACAGAACTTAAGGAACCAAGGTAGTATGGTGTAGATTCAAAGAAGGTGACATCAGTAAAGACAAAAAATCAATGTAGAATAGAACTATAATATCGATATCCTTTTTAATATAAGAATAGCCCAAAAAGATACATTTGATAGCATGAGGATCCAACTTATCCATTCCTAGAGTTAATTGATAGACAAAGGACATACAACTAAATATACGAGGAGGAAGGGAGAACAAAGGAGACTTAGGGAAGATAACTGAATATGGGATTTTACCGCCAAAGACAGAGGATGGCATTTTATTTATGAGAAAGCAAGCTGTGAGCATAGCATCACTCCAAAAAATTTTGGGGACATTTTGTTAAAGTCCCAAGTATCATTGTAAATAATAAACAAATTAGGAAAGTGGGTAAATGTGGGGAATTTGATATTATTCAGTAAGGGGATTGTTTCCTTGTTTAGAATAGGTGATTGTATTATATAAGATTGTGATGTACATATGAAAAATTAATTCAATAGAATTCAAGGCTTCCGCTTACATGGTATCAGAGTTAGGGTTTCTCAACCTTAGCTAACTATGGCCAGCGGCACCGTCAACGGCAAAGGGTCGACCTTTTCTCAAAATATCGATGGCGACTCAGAGGCCACATCTGTTGGGGGTTCGAATGGGTTAGACAACACAGTCTTTCCACCCTCCATGGAGAAATTAAACGGAAAATATTTCCATGAGTGGACTCAATCCATAAAACTGGTGATTGAAGGAAAAGGGAGGCTAGGTTATCTTACCGGCCAACGGAGGAAACCAGACTCTACCAACGTTGTAGCCTTGCAAAAATGGAGGTTCGAAAACTCCATGGTCACTGCTTGGCTCATCAACTCGATGCAGCAGTCAATCGGGAAAATCTACTTGTTCTTGCCTACGACGAAGGAGGTATGGGACACCGTTCGTGAGACATATTCCGACATCGAGAATTACTCGCAAATCTTCGAGATCAAGACCCGATTGTGGCAGATGAGGCAAGGTGAGAAAGACGTTACTAAGTATTTCATGGAGATGACCCATCTCTGGCAAGAGCTCGACCTGAGCATCGACGAGGAGTGGGAGTGCTCAAGTGATAACACACGATACCGAAGGAGGTTCGAAAACGAAAGGGTCTTCAAATTTCTTGCTGGCCTCAACCGAGATCTGGACGACGTGAGGGGACGCATCCATGGCCGGCAACCTCTTCCTTCAACCTGAGAAGTCTTCGCAGAAGTTAGGAGGGAGGAGAGTAGGAGGCGTGTGATGCTGAGGCCCCAAAGTGACCGTGTCAGGCTGGACCTACCCGTATCCACCCCAAATCCAAATGGGCACACTAATGGGCCTGATGTCTTGGCCCTTGTATCAAAAGGCCAAGGGAGATCCAGTCAACGACCACAAAAAGGTAAATTATGGTGTGAACATTGCTGAAAAATAGGTCATTTAAAAGATACCTGCTAGGAGATTCAGGGAAAACCGGCATATTGGAAGCCGAGATAATACCAAAAAAATCATGGGTACCAAGCTAGCACTAACAGGTCAACTGAAAAATTACAAGGAGAAAAGACCAATACCTCCTCAAGTAGTGCATTCAGTCCTGAGCAGTTAGATCAGCTGTATAAAATGATTTCGTCAATTCAAACATCGGGTCAGTCTTCCTCTGGTTCCCTGGCCCACCAAGGTAATTATTTGTCAGCTTTAAATACTACATCCTGTTACAAATCTCCATGGATAATTGAATTAGGTGCATCTAATCATATGATTGGTTCTTATCAATTGTTTTCATCCTACTCACCATATGTTGGGAATTTGAGAGTAAAAATTGCATATGGTTGCTAGTAAAGGGAGTATTCACATATCTGACTCTATAACTTTACAATATGTCCTACATGTTCCCAAGTTATCTTGCAACCTGTTATCCATCAGCTAGTTAACAAAAGACTCAAATTGTTTTGTTAAATTTGTTTCATCTCATTGTGTTTTTCAGAACCTATCATCGAGGAAGACGATTGGTACTACTAGGGCGTATGAGGGACTCTACTACTTTGAGGAGGCAAGCTTGAGTGAACTATGTAATACTACAATTTGTGATTCTGCATCTATTTTTAGAGATAGTGAACTTTTGTTATGGCATTCAAGGATGGGTCATCCCAATTTCCAATATTTAAAATGTTTGTTTCTTTCTATTTGTTCAAATATAATGTCTTTTGAGTTTCAATGTAAAGTGTGTGAGCTTGCAAAACACCGTCGTACTTCTTTCCCATCATCCATACACAAATCATCTCGCTCATTTGCTATGATTCACAATGATTTGTGGGGTCCCTCACGTTCCCTCAATCGCACCAATACAAAATGATTCGTTACTTTTATTAATGACCATACTCGTCTTTGTTGGGTTTACTTACAAAAAGACAAAACTGAAATCCGCTCCATTTTCATCAGTTTTCATTCCATGATTCATACACAGTTTCAGACTCATTCAAATTTTACGTACTGGTAATAGTACAGAATATTTTAATACTATTCTGGGAACTTATCTTCAAGAAAATGGGATTGTTCATCAGAATTCTTGTGTGGATACCCCTCAACAAAATGGGGTTGCTGAACGAAAAAATAGTCATATACTTGAAGTAGCCCGAGCATTAATATTCACTACCAACATGAAAAACTATTTTTGGGGCGATGCCATTTTAACAACCACACATCTCATTAATTGAATGCCGAGTTGAGTACTTTCCTTTGTCACCCCTATTCAAAAATTCTAGGAACACATTCCTTCCTCTCGACTCCCCTCAAGTCTCCCGCTGAAAATCTTTGGTTGTACTACTTTTGTTCATGTTCATGCACACCACCGAGATAAATTGGATCCCTGTGTCGTTAAATGTGTTTTCCTTGGTTATTCCCCTTCCCAAAAAGGCTACAAATGCTATAATCCTGTCTCAAAAAGGCTGTTTGTTAGTCTTGATGTTACTTTCTTTGAAACCACTCCTTATTTCCCAAATCCCTTTCTTCAGGGGGAAAAATTGAGTGAAGATCAGTTCTTTGACTTCTTTACTACTGAATTTGCATCATCTGAACCCGTACCACCTATTGAGCCTCCCGTTGCTTCATTCCCTGACCCATCTATCGAGTCTTCCATTACATCACTTCCTAACCTGCCAAAAACAACAGAACACTTAACCTTAGGGGGAGATACAGGAAAGCAAAACAATGCAAACATACTTGTTTACTCAAGAAAGTCGAACACAAAGAACATGGAGAATCTCATATCTGAGGCACCAAGAGCGTTGGAACCGGTGATGGCTCCAAATAACCATGAGTCCACGCCCAATCCTGATCTGGTAATTGAGCTTTCTTCTGATAATCTTGTACCTGATGATATCAATTTACCTATTACAATCAAAAAACAAACCAGGTCATGTACTCAATACCCCTCGTCTAAATACATGTCTTATAAAAACTTGTCTACAGGATATCATGCTTTTGTCTCTAATCTTGACAGGATGAAATTTCCAAAGAATATTCAGGAAGTTCTAGAAATACCTAAATGAAGAGAGGCAGTCATGGAGGAAATGCGAGCCCTAGAAAAAAATGGAACTTGGGAGTTGATAAATTTGTCGAAAGGAAAGAAGCCAGTGGGTTGTAAATGGATCTTCATAATGAAATATAAATCTGATGGGACAATTGAAAGATATAAAGTCAGACTTATTGCAAAAGGATTTACACAGATTTATGGCATTGACTATACAAAGACATTTGCACCAGTGGCAAACTTAAATACAATTCGAGCCCTCTTATCCTTGGCAGCCAACTTAGATTGGTTACTGCAACAACTTAATATTAAGAATGTTTTTTTAAATGGCGAGTTAGAAGAAGAAGTGTACATGACTATACCACCAGGATTCAGTGGGAAAGGTGAAGAAAACCAAGTGTGTAAACTCAAGAAGTCCTTGTATGGACTCAAACAATCTCTCAGCGCATGGTTCGACAGATTTGCAAAAGTAATAAAGAATCAAGATTATCGACAATGGCAATCAAATCATACCTTGTTCTTCCAACAGTTTGAAAGAGGTAAGAAAACAATTCTAATAGTGTATGTTGATAATATAATCCTCACTGGTAATGATACAGTAAAGATGGAGAGATTGAAAAAGGTTCTGATTGCTGAATTTGAAGTTAAAGACTTTGAACAAATGCAGTATTTTTTGGGCATGGAAGTGGCGAGAACGAGAAAGGGAATTAGTCTTTCTCAACGAAAGTACATTACTGATCTCCTAATTGAAACTGGCATGCTTGGATGCAAACCCAGCAAAACCCCGATTGAAGCGGTAAAGAGGTTTGAAGATTGTGAAATACCAGTTGAAAAGAAAAGGTATCAGAGATTGGTTGGTAAGCTAATCTACCTATCACATACTAGACCAGATATTGCATTTGCAGTCAGTATAGTAAGCCAACACATAAATTCACCAAAAGAAGCCCACTTAGATGTCATGTACAAGATCCTTCGATATTTCAAGGGATCCTCGGGAAGAGGACTCTTCTTTAATAAATGTGAAAACAAAAAAGTAGAGATATTTACAGATGCAAATTGGGCAGGATCAGTGAAAGATAGAAGGTCCACCACAAGTTATTGCACATTCGGCTGGGGAAATTTGGTAACATGGAGAAGCAAAAAACAGAATATGGTGGCTCGTAGTAGTGTTGAAGCTGAATTCAGGGCAGTTGCTCAAGAGATATGTAAAGAACTGTGGTTACGGAAACTCTTGGAAGAATTACAAGTCCTAGTGAAATTTCCTATCAAACTCTATTGTGACAATAAGGCAACTAACAGCATCTCTCTCAATCCAGTTCAACATAACATGACTAAACATGTGGAAGTGGACAGGCATTTTATCAAAAAGAAAATTGAAAAAGGAATTATCTGTATGACTTATGTACCTACCAAGGAACAAACTGTAGATATTTTCACTAAAGGGTTGGGACGACAGAACTTTGACGATCTCATTAGCAAGTTGGAGATGATAAATATTTATGGTCCAACTTGAGAGGGAGTGTTAAAATCCCAAGTATCATTATAAATAATAAACAAGTTAGGAAAGTGGGTAAATGTGGGGGATTTGATATTATTCGGTAGGGGGATTGTTTCCTTGTTTAGAATAGGTGATTGTATTACATAAGATTGTGATGTACATATGAAAAATTTATTCAATAGAATTCAAGGCTTCCGCTTACACATTCATTTCATACAATAGGGTACGAGTGACTTAAAGAATATGTCTGTTTTTTCGCTCTGCAACCCCATTTTGTTGTGGAGTGTGGGCACAAGAGGACTAATGGATCATACCAAAGCTGGTCATATAAGTATTGAATTGGGTACTGAAGTACTCCTTAGCATTATCACTACGAAGTATCCTAACTGGCATATCAAATCGAGTCCTTACTTGAGAACAGAAGGTACAAAAGATATCAAACAACTTGGTATAACCTTTCATTAAATATAACCAAGTCATCCTAGACTAGTCATCAACAAATGTCACAAAGTACCGAAACTTCAACTTTGATGTGACACGACTAAGACCCAAAATATCAAAATGGACTAGCATGAAAGGACTAACCACTTGCTTGTTGACCCAGGAAGCAAAGGGAATATGATGATGCTTGCCCAATTGACAAGACTCACATTGGAGATTAGACGCAAAACTCAATGCGGGAACTAACCATTTCAACTTGTCCAATGACGATTGACCAAGGCAACAATGGATTTGAAGTGGTGTAGCTGCAACTGTGCAAGCAATGGGTGGAGAAGGTGAATCAAAGTAGTAAAGTCCACGAGTCTCAAGTCCTGTGCCAATTGTCTTTCTCATCTTTAGATCCTGAACAACCACAAAATCAGGAAAGAATATGACAGAACAATTTAGCAACTTTGTAAGCTTACTAACTGACACGAGATTGAAAGGAGATTTAGGAAGGTATAAAGCAAAAGAACGAAAGATGGAAGGAATAGGATTTAATGTTTTTATCCCCTTAATAGCAATAGTGGACCCATTAGCAAGGGTAACTTGAGGTAAATTTTTAGGATACCAGAGATTAGAAAAGAAGTTGGTTGCACCTGTTGCATGGCCAGTGGCAGCAAAATCGATAACCCAAGAACTAATAGGAAGGATACCAGATGACATACAAACTGTAGGATTACCTTTCTGGGCAAAAGACACAATGTGAGAAGATACTTGCTGAGATGACTAACACTGTAGAAACCTTGAATACTCCTCCTCTGATATAGTCACAGTACACAGTTCACTTAAGCAAGTGATTAACAAAGGAACCATACTTTTGGGATTCGTAAGCTCCATCCCAAAATTCACAAACTCAAACCAATGACCATAAGATTAATTGTTGGGACAATCGAAACAACCATGAACAAGGTAACCAACCATGAACAAGTCACAAATAAATCAATACAAGACTGCCACAGCACCAAGAAACTCAAACACAGCCCCAAGAAAGCAACACACAGCACTGAAACTATTGGAGAAGTGAACCACTAAAACTACCATAGAGAAATCAATAACTTATATAACATTGACATAGCCTCACAAAAAACAGCTTATGATCACTATCACTGCTCCAAGAAAGTCACCAATGACTGTTACTAACACCAAACAACAACTGACGAATTACCACAAGTGCAAGGTTAAGCAAAAATTGGATCTTTAAGCAAAACACATGTTCAACAACTTGATTCTTTTATATATGGAAGAAATTAGATCATTGAATAAAAAAAACACAGCAAATCCCACTGTTTCAGACCCAATAAACTCAATAACCATTGATAAATTGCTTCACGAAGCATCAAACAACCAATCCTTGTGTGCTGCACTTGAGCAATTAAAAAAGGTGAGATCTTTGGGCAAAAAACATCACGAAAAACTCCAAAAACATGTTAATAGAGAGATTGGATCACTGCAGGATCATTTCAGGTCAAAACCATGCTTGAAAGTGGCTTCGCATGCCGGCAGGTGGGGTCGACCATGGCAGCCTTTGTCCTGCATGTGAGGGCGCGTGGGACATTACCTGGAGGTGGGATTTCAGTGGGGGGCAGATCAACAGTGTCTGTGGATGACTATGGTGTTGGTTTTGACAAATCTATAGTGGGTTTGACGTTCTCGAACCAGCAGTGTTGCCCAGAAAATTCCAGCGACTGGTTTGACTTTCTGCTGTTGCTGGCTGTTTTATAGGGTTATAGTATTGCTGAAAAATCTTCTATGATGATAGAGATGCAGCGGGTTTTGGGTTTCAAGCTTCGGTTTAATGGTGGTGATGACACTTAGGGTATAGGTTTCAGAATCATGCTCTGATACCATGTTGAATAATTGGGTAAAATGGAAAACCAAAACTCAATGATAGGTCTCTCCCTCTATTTATAATATATATGTCAAGTACAATAGGAAAGACCATGATACCCTTACTAACTTACACTAATTACAAATCAAACTCAAACAATTAATAATAATGCTAAATGACTAAATAACCATTAATAAGAACAAGTATTGCATCAACACAGGCTCATTCATTCACTTATTTAAGCAATCCTATGCCACATATTAGTAGGGGGGAAAATAGATGAAGAAGACAAAAGCTTCATGCAAATAATTATGTGTGCATGGAAGCATGAAATAAGCATCCCTATTGAAGCATGATTTTAGGTAAAAATGTCAAATCAAAATACATTTAATGACAATAATTAAACTACAGTTTTTAATTCATGTATTGGTACAATTGCCTTCATTGGTCACTGTTATATTACGACTTTACCTAAAAGTTTAAGCTGTTAGGTTGTGGGCCAAGGCCAACAATGTATATCATGCTTTAACACTCCCCTGCACATGGGAGATAAAGACATGATAAATAACAGTCATTACAAGAAATAGAGTAATTCTTTAAACATCACATATTAGAATCTAGAACCTCTTGCTAACCAGTTTTGAGATCATGTTAGATTACCACTTTACGTAAAAGATTCAATATTAGGTTGTATTGTTGTGAGCAATAATGTATGTCTAGCTTAACAGTCATACTATATGCCGCAGTGCAACATTCTACACCACCTTTACATCTCCAAAACCTATGCCACAGTTGACAGATCAGAAACATTTTTTCTTGAGTTTTATTGAATTCAGCCACTGCCATTTGCACTTAGTGGAATTTCACATCTCTCCATAGTCAAACCAAGCAAATTGCTAATAATTTCCGTACTATTGACTTGGCTTTAATACCAAATATGATGTCGGATCATTCAATTTTCAGTAATATAAAGGGATTGGGGTGAGAATTTCTTACAGATGGAAAGAATGGGATTTTGCAAGTTGATACAAAAGTGATTGTGCCAACTTAAGGGTTTCATATGTGGTTTATCTAAAAGGATGGTTGATGCAGGAGAGCATCATGGAATTACAGCCAACAAAAACCTCCTTCTACATGGCTTTCACCCGCTACTTAAAAGAAAATCTATAATACTGGAAATTACACGTACATAAATATATATATATATATATACATATAACTCTAAAAAGATATATGAAATTACATACCCATAAAATACACAAATATTACACACAAGCCCCAAAATTCATAATTCAACACTAAATTATGCACACAATAAGCTACTAACTAAGCCTAACAATCCCTTAACCCAATTCTTCTAAGTCACCAACAAGGATCTACCTATGGTCCGGCTTCTTGTCCTACATCAAATCTCCCCTAATTACAAAAAATTTGGCCTTGAAATTTTGAAACGTTGGGGGATCAATCACTAAGAAAACTCAAAAAATGCATCAAAATCTGATTCATGATGCTGGCAGAGACAATTGACGCTCCAAAGTGTTTATAATATGTTGGCAGTCCAATTTCTGGGGTTTTGTAACAAAATATTCGCAAAAGTATCTCGTCCGCAATCAGAATGTCATGCTGCAGACTAAAATATCATGGGAAAACCCAAAACACTGTGGCTAGAACTATTTTCTCGCGAGTCCAGAAGTTGCAGCAGCTTCAAGGGAGTTCTCCACGAGCATGTCGCTGGCACATGGGGTGCATAAGCCGCCAGCAAGGGTCCTACAGCTATGAAATTTTGGAAGCCGGTAACTTGAAGGGAGGTGAGACTGGTGAGTCCAGTGGCGGTGGCAGTGTGAAGAGAAGTGCCAGGAAGTAAGAGATTTTCAAGGGTGTCAGCGTGGAAATTTACAGGTGGTGTGTGACCCTCCTCATCAGATGAAGATGAAGGGAAGGAGCTTTTTGGAAGTGTCTGTTTCTGATGGTGGTAGGTGGTGTTCCAAGATGATGCCTGGCAAGTGGTGCTCGAAAACAAGGGGCATGACTGTAATTTTCTCAACGTTTTGCAATGATGAACAGTGTTTTGAGCCTCCAAAATTCCTTTTCTGGTTTCAGAAGAATGTTCGTAGAAATTGGAAGAGGATTTCAAGCGTCTCTGATTTGGGATTTAAATTCCTGAAAGGGCTAGAGGACACTGAAAGGGCTGAAATCTGAGATTGGGATTTAAATTCCTAGATGGTTTCAAGATGGCAAGTAGAGAGAGAGAGAGAGAACTGGAGAGAAAGCGGAAGGGAGAGGAGAGAGACAGAGAGAGAGAGAAGAGTTTAGAGAGAGAAAAAAGGGTAGAAAAAGAGAGAAGAGAATTGAGGACAAAAATTAAAAGAAAACCCAAATCAGAGAGATAGAATGGAGAGAAGAACACAAGAAGGAAGAATAAGGGAGAGGGAAGAAGACTTGCAAACAACGCTTAGGATAAAACAGAGTAGAGGAGAGAGAGAAAGACAACAAAAATCGGAAGCAGAAAAATAGTTAGTGATACACCCAAAATTAGTAGACACACTCATGAGGGGATACGGTTACAAAACCACCATTGATACCTCACATAACCGCGCTTCAGTTATCCGTAACCCCTCGATACGGTTACAAAACCACTATTGATATCCTAAATAACCACCCTTAAGTTATCTATAACCCCCCTAAACATAATAACACACTCGTAAATACTAAGTTGAAGGAGGGTCTGCCTCCACCACTATAAAAAGGGGATCCCAAGAGAAGGTAAGTATTTCATTCTCACTCACTCTTCACTTACTGTTACAATTTGAACCTCTCATTCTCTAACTTAGGCATTGGAGTGATCCCCTGGAGTAGACCCCAGGTCCTCCAAACCATTCTTGCTTGATTCCTTTCAGGTGGTCGCAGTCAAAGGATGGTTTAACAAAAGTCAATTGATTCTTGGCAGCAACAGTTGGCGTCATCTGTGGGAATCCTTGGGAGGTTTTCTATCCTTGACCATGACCACGTCGCATAACTCCAAGTCAAAACCTGCTAAGGGAAACCAATCACCCCAATTAATTCATCCTGCTCTAATAGATAACCCAAGTGTGTCACTGAGTGACTTTCTAGCCTTCCAAAAAATGGTAGAAGACATGTTCACTATGATCTTGCATCAAAAAAAGGATCATGGGGAGCATGGTCCAGAAGCTAATCAGATAGAAGTATTGTCTGCAACTACCCCTCCGTGGGGGAATCATCGACCAAATCTTCAAACCCTCCTTTTACCAAAGAAGTAATGGAGATCCCTTTGCCAAGTAATTTCAAAATGTCAAATATTTAAGGGTATGATGGCTTGACCGATCCTTTGGACCACCTAGATACCTTTAGGGTGTTGATGCAATTGCAAAGCGCGTCCGATGCAATCATGTGCCAAACATTTGCAGCCACCCTAAAAGGGAATGCCAGAGTGTGGTATCAAACCCTAAAGCCTAGCTCTATTGGATACTTTTCTGAAATGGAGCAGCAGCTTGTCAAGCATTTTGTCAGCAGCCAAAAAATGGCAAAAGTCTCAACTTATCTAACAGGTCTTGTCCAAGGGGAAAAGGAGACACTTAAGAAGTGCATGCACTTTTTTCAACCCCACTTTAGAGATTTGAAACCTAGATCATTGGGTAGCGATAACAGTTTGGAAAACAGCTCTTCAACCAGGGTACTTCTTAAACTCTTTAGGGAAAAAACTCCCAACCAATATGGGAGAACTGGTCAAACGAGCCCAAAAATACATCAATCTAGAAGATATCATGACCACAAGAAGAAGTCATACCGATCTAAAAAGAAAGAGTTTGAGGGACTAGGATAAAGCGGCTAAGAAGGGGAAGGAAGCAACTTATAAACTCATGGCGCGAGAACCCCAGTGGCGCAAACCCTAATGGCGCGAATCCCAACAGCGTGAATTCCAACTGTGCGGATCAACATGCCTAGACCAACAACAGCCCATCTAAAGAGCACCGCTCATAAGACCCTGAAGACCTACCCATTTAATAAGCATAGTTCATGAGGCAATAAAGGAGTGAGCACATCTCACCGGCAATGGCCCATATGATGAGCACCGCTCATTAGGCCTTGAAGACCTGCCCATTTAATGAGCACAACTCATGAGGCAACAAATGAGTGAACACGACTGACAAGTAATGGCCCATCTAATGAGCACTACTCATGAGGCCCCAAAGACCAGTCCATTTGATGAGCACAGCTCATAAAGCAACAAAGGAGCGACCACGGCTCACCAATAATGACCCATCTGATGAGTACCGCTCATGAGGCCTTAAAGGTCTGCCCATTTGATGAGCACGACTCATAAGGCAACAAAAGAGTGAACGCGGCTCACCAGTAATAGCCCATTTGATGAGCATCGCTCATATGGCACCAAATAGATTGGCTTGTATTAAGCCGAACAGTGGAGACATCGACTCAGATTAAGCCAAACAATAAAGACACCAGCTCAGATTGAGCCAAACGATGAAAGCGTCGGCTTGGATTGAGCAAAATAGTGAATATGTAGGCTCTAATTGCGCCAATAAGTGAAGATATCGGCTCGGATTGAGCCGAATAGTGAAGATATTGGCTCGGATTGAGCTGGATAGTGAAGATATCAATTCGGATTGAACCGCACGGTGAAGACATCGGCTCGATCGGGCCAATAGGTTCTGTAATTTGGGTAAGCTAGGAAGCCATGTAGCTGGCTTAGATTAAGTTGGAATGCTTGGGGACCGATTCGAATTACATCGAAAGCTTGTATGGTGGACCTCGAAACACTCTCAAAAAAAATAAATTTATTTCAAATATATTGATACATCCAAAATTAGTAGACATACTCATGAGGGATTACGATTACAAAACCATTATTAATATCTCACATAACCCCGCTTGAGTTATCCGTAACCCCTCGATACGATTACAAAACAACTATTGATATCCTACATAACCGCTCTTAAGTTACCTATAACCCCCCTAAATATAATAACACGCTTGTAAATACTAAGTTAAAAGAGGGTCTGCCTCCACCACTATAAAAAGGGGATCCCAGAGGAGGTAAGCATCTCATTCTCACTCACTTTTCACTTACTATTACAATCTGAACCTCCCATTCCCTAACTTAGGCATCGAAGTGATCCCCCGAGTACAGCCCGAGTCTTCTAGGTCATTCTTGTTTGATTCCTTTCTAGTGGTTGCAGATGAAGGGTGGTTTAATAAAAGTCATTCGATTCTTGGCAGCAACAGTTAGACTAAAAATATCAGAAAGATAAGAAACAAAGCAAGGAGAAATGAGGAGGAAGAAGAAAAGAGAAAACAGAACAAAAAAGAGAGAGAAGATGAAAAGAACAGAAATAGAGAGAGATAGAGAATGAAGATGAGAAGGATAAGAAGAGTGAGGGGAAACAGAGGAAAATAAGGGATTGGCAAATTAGATTTGTCTACAATCTTATAATTGCCAAGCGATGAAACTTTTTGGATAACTTTTTGCAGATTTCGTTACCCAATCCTCGGAATTTGGCTAAACCCTTAATCACATTACAGATTCTATGTTTTCTTCACTACCCAGTTTTTATCGTTACAGCACGTATATAATACCAAACCTTATAGTTGCAGGTACAAGGTGGGAGATATGTGTGTCTAGAAGGCTGAACCAACGCTGGAGTTTGTAAGAGGATTAACCAGTCCATTTGAATGTGGGAAAGGAATAATAGAAGATTCTAGTTTGTGCAAGATTGCAAGAGTTACGTCATTTTGAAGGAAAAGAGTAGCTGTGAAAAATTCTGATTGGGAAGAAGTTTGACAATCTGTTAACACCCTCCACTCGCACAAATTGCAAATTAAAGACAGCATCTGTTGCGGCAGTATCCATCCTTCTATTCTATTCAAAAAACTTCACATTACCTAAGTCGTCAAATCTGAAGAGCAAACTTACACAAAAACCACAAAATCCCACCTCACCCTAGAAAACAGATACCATAATGATATGAAGAAGATTGTAATTAGATTGGAAAAAATAGAAATCAGATGCTAATAAAATTAACGACCTGAACTATAAACTAATCCGATGGAGTCGAACGAAATAAACACGGGAGACAATTACAGAAATTGCCAGAAAATTCCATGGAACGAACAACATTCGGGAATCAAAGAACAAGAAACTCAAATTCGAACATATCGAGACCAGAAGGACTACGCACCTGAAACGAAGCTGATTAAGCTAGTCGTCCGACGCTGGGAGTTGCAGACATCGAAACGAAAGGAACAAATATGGGGCTTCGATGAATGAGAGACTGGCAGAGAGAGAGAGAGAGGGACCAAGGGGAAGGAAGAGAGAGGCAAGCGTATTTTGGCGGGCTAAAAAAAAATAGCAACTAATAAATAATTAAAGCCTGGATATATTATTTGTTAGGACATTATTATGAGGGCATATAATTATTCATAAATTGATTTTTGGTTATAGAATTGATGACTATAATTACTTCATACGTGTTTGACATTATCAGCTCGAAAAAAGTAAATTCCATTCATCTTGTTAATTGAGTGTTTTACCAAAATATTAAAAAAAAATCAAAAAACACAAATATAGAGGAAATTAGAAAAATTTACACAAATGTATCTAACCGACTTTTCAAACATAGGTTTGGGCTTTAAAATAAATAAAAAACAAAAGTTAGTTGCAATTCTTAACTGTCAAAATAAAAGTAAAAAAATTTGAGAATTGACTTTTCAAATCACCCCCCAAAAACCAAATCTCAACCCCCCACCCAAAATCAAATAATAAAATATATATTATTTTTCAAATTTTAAGATTTTAAATAAAAATTTGTAAATAAAATATTTTTAAGTGTCATTTAATATAAAAAAATATTTTCTACTTTTTATTTATTTTTCAAATTAATTAAAAAAAATAAATTAATTTTTTTATTTCAAAATATTATATAAAAATGAATACAATAACAAAAAAATTGAAATAATTTACTTTTGAGAATAATAAGACAAAAAGGACATCTTATTTCCTAATTACATAAAAAAATATTTTAAAAAATTAACTTCAATTTTTTTTCCAAAGTAGAAAAATTGTCTCTAATTTTAATTAATCTTTCATTTCCCCGCTATTCTACTTTTCTTTCGAACTAAATAGAACCAATGTACTACAATTGAATCTATCATCTCTTTTACCAGTACAACCCGAAGGGAGCTGTGTGAGGCAATATCATTTGGGCTCACTCCATCTCCAAGGACCTCATTAACTAAGTCACCCTTGACCCGACCATCTACTCGTCCAAGCTCTTCGACATAAATGGGTGTTGGTCTGGATTTGCCACCATCCTCCCTGGCAACAAACTCGTCATCCTCTACACCAGACTCGACCCCCATAACAAACAGGTCCAAAACTACACCTACTAACCTATCCGACCCGTATCTTTGTGAATGGATCAAACCTGACGACAACCCCCTTGTGGTTCCCACCCCAAACATGAATATGAGCGCGTTCCGTGACCCAACCACGGGCTGGATCGGACAAGACAAGCAATGGAGAATGGTTGTCGGCAGCCGAAGGAAGCACCGGGGAATGGCCTACTTGTACCAAAGCAAAAATTTCGTGAATTGGGTCAAGGCGAAGCACCCACTCCACTCTACTCCAAAAACCGGAATGTGGAAATGCCTGAATTTTTACATGGTTGTGGTTCTCGGGCAGCACGGGTTGGACACATCAATGATGGGAGAACATGTAACAAACCGGTCCTTTAAATAGACCCCGATTGCTACCATGCCTACTGAAAAACCTGTACTTGATAACATACAACAACCACCCACCCTACACAGGGACATACAGGTGTATCATACAAATGACTGTAATGTAAATATTGCGAAAAAACATAAACATCCATAGGGATTCTATTGGACATATACCAGAGCTTACTATTGTATCCTCAAGTACATTTATCCATACTTAGAACATAACCTATTATTACAACCTCCAAAAAATATTTCAACTAACTTTAATACACAAAAAGAACAAGTTTAACCCAAAAACAACCTCCCAAGTCCCTCTAGTAACTAGGACCGACATCCTGATGGACATGAAAACAAAGGTTGGATAATGAGGTGAGACACTTCTCAGTAAGGTGGGAGGTATTACAACAGTGTGTGACTGCATATGCTTGTTTCAATTAAATTTGATACAAACAACGAACATTTTCAATACTGTGAAGCAATAGGTATAACAATGTATACGCTATAAATTTTCTCCATGAAAGCTTTTAAATCATGTATATAAATATTAGAACGACGCCCAACTTGGTATAACATAATTACGCCTATTTACCCCGTGGCACAGGTTATACACTGATAACTCTAACATGCCCTATTTGTGCAGGCATTGTTGAGCATCTATTCTATAGTCCGACTGCCCCCATCTGATCCATTATTTCACCAGTGGTTTCATTACTATTGCAAACCGACTATCTTGGTACTCACACTGATTCACATGTGTGATTGCACTATACTTTACTAGCTACGAAACTGAGCCTTTGGGAGTATCTTTCAACCCCTCTATACTGAAGTATGTTTCAACTCCTTTAACTTAAGTGTCTTTCAACTCATTTGGTATCAAATTGTGGTTCCATTTATCATATATACGATTTATAATGAAAACATATTAACCTATGCAGTTCCAGTATTTTCACAAACTCATACAAACACGTTAGGGTATAAATCGCCACACACTCTCTCAGTTTACTCTTTTTACGTACATAGCACGGTATATAACCGACACCTGTTTTCCATATTTTCCTGTATAGAAAAATGGAACTCCAGTTCCCATAGTTCGTGCAAGTATTATAAAGAATTCTCACATTTCATTTCATTACATAAGTCACACTCATTTGAACGAAAATCTGTTGTATCGTGCAAAATTCAATAAACATCATTTAAATGGAAAATAAAGGATTCAAGCATCTCCTACTATAATATTAGCGCAAATAAAGAGGTTTTGTAAAATTTGGAGATCATACGCCAAAATCTTCATTTTTACCAAAACCGTAAAATTGTAAAATCGGCATTTCTACCCAGTGAAATTTAGCAAATAAGTAGTCAAATTATATATATAAGCATAAACTAACTTTTTAGCGGTTTAGCTTTACAAAAATACTGTTGTAAACAAATTTCTCTTACCTTAAACTCGAGAATGAAAACACGTACGGATTGGTCCAAAACAACGACCCGGGATCCTTGAAACCTAAAAACCATAGAACATTACTTTACTGTAATCTAAACTACTATATAACTACCTAATTAAAAAGGGAATTAAATCCTTACCTCAATTTTTGGGAAAATCCAAAAATCTTTAAAACGACGATCCGATCCACTATATTTGTAAAGTTTCCTCCTCTGATCCACGCAAGAACCTCCGTTTCTAGAAACAGACGACGAACGACGAAGGATCGTAGAGAGAGAGAGAGAGGAAATCCGTCGATTCTAGAGAGAGAGAGAGCTTTTGGGAGTATCCTAGCTCTTAAACAACCAAAATGGATATTTATAGGGTCATTGACCTAGTCAAACTCGTCGACGAGCTAGCGAACACAGCTCATCGACGAAGCCATTCCTTCATCGACGAACCCCATCTGGATATTTTCTCTTATTTGTTTGGTATTTCCTCGTCGACGATGCTCTGAATTTCGTTGACAAGGCACTAAAGGGACTTCGTCGACGAACATGCTGCCTTCGTCGACGAACCCTATAGAAATCCCCCTTTTCTTTTGTCTATTTCTTGTTTATTTCCTTATTTACGGGTTCGAGTCTTTACAAAACACGTGAAAAATGTGTTATAATTTTTTTATTTCATTACATTTTTCTTCCATTCCGTTATTTCATTCTAATTCTTTTTTGTGTCAAGATTTTTGTGCAAGTTTTTTATTTTGTTTTGTTTTGTTTTGTTTTTTTTAATCCAAACCGACTTTTGAAAAGTCAGTTAGGTAAGAAATATTAAATTTTAAAATTTTTCTATATAAAATATACATAAAATAATATGTTAAATAATTTTTCCATTCTTAATTATATATTAAATAATTTTTTTTATGTAATTAGGAAGTAAAATGTCATTTTTTGTCTTAATATTCCAAAAAGTAAATTATTTCAAAATTTGTTGTTATTGTATTCATTTTTATATAATTTTTTGAAATTAAAAAATTAACTTACTTTTTTTAATTCATTTGAAAAATAAATAAAAGTAAAAAATATTTTTTGTATTAAATGACACTTAAAAATATATTTTTTATTTATAATTTTTTATTTAAATATTAAAATTTGAAAAATAATATATATTTTATTATTATTTAAATTAAAAAAATTACGATTCCCACTTCCAAGGGGGTAGGCAAGGGCAGAATTGGCGGGCGAGGGAGGGAGGGAGGGGCAGAACCGCGGGGTGGGGGGGAGTCAAGAACCGACATTTGAAGAGTCGGTTCTCAATTTTTTTATTTTCTTTTTATTTTCACAGTCAAGAATTGCGGCTGATTTTTTTTTTTTTTTCTCTAAAGCCCAAACCGACATTTGGTACATTTGTGTATATTTTCTCAATTTCTTTCATATTTGTGTTTTTTTTTTTTATATTTTGATAAAAGACTCTTCTTATATGAATAAATTTACTTTAATTAAAGTAATTAATTATAATTGGGTATCTCAATTTGAGTTTTTTACCAAAATATTAAAAAAAAGAATCAAAAAATACAAATATGAAGGAAATTGAGAAAATATACACAAATGAACCAAATGTCGGTTTGGGCTTTAGAAAAAAAAAAAGAAACATCAGCCACAATTTTTTACTGCCAAAATAGAAAAAAAAATTTGAGAACGGACATTTCAAAAGCAGGTTCTTGACTCCCCCCCACCCCGCGATTCTGCCCCTCCCCCAAAATCAAATTTCCCCACTCCCTAGTTCTGCCCCTGCCTCCCCCCTTGGAAGTGGCAATCGTAATTTTTTTAAATTTAAATAATAATAAAATATATATTATTTTTCAAATTTTAATATTTAAATAAAAAGTTATAAATAAAAAAATATATTTTTAAGTATCATTTAATACAAAAATTTTTTTTACTTTTTATTTATTTTTCAAATGAATTAAAAAAAGTAAGTTAATTTTTTAATTTCAATAAATTGTATAAAAAATGAATACAATAACAACAAAATTTGAAATAATTTACTTTTGGGAATATTAAGACAAAAAATGACATTTTACATCCTAATTACATAAAAAAAATTATTTAATATATAATTAAGAATGAAAAAATTATTTAACATATTATTTTATGTATATTTTATATAGACAAATTTTAAAATTTAATATTTCTTACCTAACCGACTTTTCAAAAGTTGGTTTGAATTAACAAAAACAAAACAAAACAAAAAACTTGCACAAAAATCTAGGCACAAAAAAAATTAGAATGAAATAATGGAATGGAAGAAAAATGTAATGAAATAAAAAAATTATAACACGTGCTTCACGTGTTCTCCCATCACCGATGTGTCCAACTCGTGCCACCCGTGCACCGCAACCGTGTAAAAATCTGGGCATTCCCACATTCCGATTTTCAGAGTAAAGTGGAGTGTGTGCTTTGGCTTGACCCAATTCACGAAATCTTTGTTTCAGTAGAAGTAGGTCATTCCCCGGTGCTTCCTTCAGCTGCCGACAACACAAGTTTTTTTATCAAAATATTAAAAAAAATATAAAAAAAACATAAATATGAAGGAAATTGAGAAAATATACACAAATGTACAAAATGTCGATTTGGGCTTTAGAGAAAAAAAAATCGGCTGCAATTCTTGATTTCCAAAATAGAAAAATAAAATAAAATTGAGAATTGTTGCGAAATGAATGGTGGATGTCATCATCCATGTACTTGCCTCATCTCCCTCATGTTTCCCATGCATGTGAATCCATTATTATTATTAGACAAACCCACTTGCTCCTCCCACGGCTATATAAAGGGGATCATCTGATTGAGATAAGGAGAGGAAAAACGAAGAATGTAGAGTACAAAATACAAAGTGCAAAATATTGAGCATGCAAAAAAAAAAAAAAAAAGAGAATAAAGAAGCAGAAGAGAAAAGAGAAAGTGAGATATTTTGTAAGATAAGAAGGTGAGATATTTGTACAAAAGTCATATATATTTTGTAATTCCTCTTAAAATAGTGGATTTTAGATTTCATCCATCCGTGGAGTAGGTATAAACCGAACCACGTAAATCCAGTCTCACTTTTATTTATTATTTATTTTTATTTTATTTTACTTGTGTTCATTTCTTTCTAATTTTCCACGTTTATTTATTCCTGTATTATTTTATAACTCGTTATCAGCACGATGCTCTACCCAACTGATATATTTATATATATACCACCTTAATGGACGGTTTTATTTTTGTTTATTAATACCGCCTCAATGGCTGGTTTTATTTTTATACTGTCTATATATATATTATCTATCTCCAGAAGAGATGGTAAAATAGTCCTCCTAAAGAGGTTATATATTTAATCTCCCGAATATATAAATCTCTTGAATAGACAATATATTTAATCTTCAAAAGAGATAGTAATTGTTTACCTCTTAAAGGGGGTATATTTTTAATCTCCTAAAAAATATATTATATTACTATTTTTGTATTATTTTAGTTAGTATGTTTCGCTTTTCTAAATCGCTTTATTATTGTTAATTTATTCAGATGCCTAGTCTAAGTAAAGTTGAGTTTGTTCCCCTTAACATCAAAGGCAACAACTATCTCTCATGGATTTTTGATGTAGAAATCCATTTGAATGCAATGAACATAGGAAATACAATATTAGATGGAAATACCGCATCCCAGTAAGATTGTGCTAAAGCCATGATCTTTATCCGACATCATTTAGAAGAATAATTAAAAACGGAATACCTCACTGTTAAAGACCTACTCGTCCTATGGAGAATTTTAAAGGATAGGTTTGACCATAAAAAAAAACAGTGATTTTACCAAAAGCTTGATATGAATTGTTGCACCTAATGTTGCAAGATTTTAAAACTATCATCGAATATAACTCAGCTCTACATAAAATTAGTTCGAAGCTATAGTTATGCGGAGAAAACATTACTGATGAAGACATGTTAGAAAAAACTTTTACTACTTTCCATCCCACTAATGTGCTCATGCAACAACAAAATAAAGAAAGGAAATTTACTAAATTTTCTGAACTTATATCATGTCTTATTGTCGCTGGATAAAATAACAAGCTTTTGATGAGAAATCACCAAACTTGTCAAACTAGTTCGACCCCATTCCCTGAAGTGAATGTAAACACATCTCGTGGTCGAAGGTGAGGCTGCAAGAATGGTCGTGGGTATGGTTGCGGCCGTGATCAAAATAATTACTGGCATCGATGTGAGGTAACAAACCCCCAAAAGAGGGATGACCCCCAGAAGAGGGCAAATGATCAGAATCAGTGACCCAAACACTATGAAACTAAATGTTACAGATACGAAGGAAAAGGTCATTGGCTACGTACCTGTCGTATACCTAGACACTTGGTAGATTTATTCCAAGCATCCATAAAAGAAAAGGAAAAGAATAAGGAAATTGAAACAAATTTTGCTGATAATATTGTTCCAATGGACCTTGATACTGAACAGTCCAACTCTGTGTATCTTGATGTTGTTGATTTCCTTGTAAATCCAGATGAAAATAATGATGTAATATTTTAGGACATATATATAGTAAGTAATATTTTATTTTGATAAATTGTTGCTATTATTATAGTAATGAGCTTTTAAAATATTTGTTGTAGTGAAAATTATCTTAAAGCTTTAAATGAGCCTAAGATGTTTATAGAATAAGTTTGTTTAGCTGATAGTGCTATAACACACACAATTCTCTAAGATAGAAAATATTTCTATTATTTGAAAATATCATCAACAAATGTTAATACAATATCTGGGTCTACAAATTTGATTGAAGACTTCGGAAAAGCCAATATAAAGTGTAACAACTTGCTTAACTTATCATATAACTAAACATATATCCGTGGGTAACGGGGACACACACTTGTCATACACAGCGGAAACCTAAGTAGCAGTAAAAATAAATTACATTACAATCTCCAAACTATAAAGTGCATAATACCAGAGTTAACTATAATCCACATAATACTGTGTTCATATACAATCCCCAAAACATCCAAAAATATATCTGGAATCCCACAGCAAAAATCTTCTGATCCAAGTTTAAAACTTACCCTCCTAACAGGGTAGCACAACTAACTCAACGGCGGCCTCGATCCGTCGGCCTTTCTGGGTTTCCTGAAAATTATTTAGGCTGGAGTGAGACACCTCTCAGTAAACGAAAATAAACTAAATACAACTATGTGGCAACATGAATATTTAATGCTATAATAGATATACGGTACATTTCATATACCAAAAAACATTGATCATAACATAGCTGAGTAAACGTATAGTTTTGTAATTCTAATAAATCATATTGTTCATGAATTTTCTGATATAACTAATAATATTGAAATTTACCTAGGATGCATAGCTAGCTGATGTCATGTATAACCCCCTATGACGGGTTGTGCAGCCTAAAGGCAGGACCTAACAATGGCCAACCGACCATTGTCGAGTAAAAAATGTCCGTAAGTACGATGGGCCGGCCACACTCTGGTCCGGACTACCAGGTGGACGTCTACAACTCTACATTGAAAGTCACATCGATTACCCATCTCCCACCCCCTCTGCTTGCAGGGGCGGTTAGCACAAGTTTGAACTATAATAATCTAATCTATATAACTACGATACCGTGCTCCTGAAACTATATTAAACTATCATTCGGGTTTTGATAACATATAATACATGATAATATACTGTTTAACGTAAATAAATTGATAGCATTTTCTGTAATAACATAAATAAATGCGGCCTTGCGCCGTTTACTTTCATATCTGTGATCTTGTGTCGAAATCATTCATAAATATGGCTTTGCGCCGAAATCATACATAATACATGGCCTTGCGCTGGCTATCAATTACGGCCTTGCGCCAAACATTTCATATATATTCTAAAATCATAATGTATTGCATTATTCCATAATTTCTGAAAATCACTTAATCATGCTTTACTTGCAAAGTTGCCTTAACATAATATAATTTACGTAAAAATAATATTCATGTCACACAATGCTGAATAAAATCATGCATTCTATTCTAAAATTATCTTTTTTGGTATTTTATACTAAAAACATACATTCGAGTGTAATAACAGTATTTTCCCAAAAAAAATTTATGGAAAAATTACTGCTTTAGTTTATTCCCTTACCTGATTTCTGAAAAACCCCTTATAATATACTGGTATTGCACCCGAAGGGTTCCCCGTTCAATACCCTGAAATCAACATCTCCAAGAAGAAAACTTCAATATTTCTCCGTGTACAACATTTCCTATAACTATGGAAAAGCCAAATTTCGAATAAAAAGCCTTACCTTGAATTTGGGATGAATTTCAAGGCAGCTCCACCAACAATCTACTCCAGCATATTTGTGGAGAATCTTTCCAGGAGTGTTGTGGTGGTTTCAGATCTTCGAACCAGCAAGAATCCAGCTCGAAATCTTAGAGAGAAGGAAGAAGGGACAAATTGAAGAAAAAGAAGATTTTTCGCATGGATTTCAGCCAAAAAAATGAAGTTTCAGCCTATTTATACACTGAACTTCGTCGACCAACCATGTCACTTCGTTAACGAGGTCAAGAAGGATATTTGTCGACGAATGCTCACTCCTCGTCAACAAAATTCAGAACTGCGATCAATTCCCTTGATATCTTCTCATCGACTAAACGCGTCCCACTTGACGAGCCCTTCTTGTGTTCTCATCGATGAATCTCCTTTGTTCGTCGACGAGACCCTAAATAATTTCCTTTCCCTTATGTTATTAAATAACGATAATTATTCGGGTCTCTACAATAAAGTTATCCAATGGCACTTTATTACAAATCTATGAAACTTTATACTCTAGCAAATCCAGAAAAAATCTGTTATGTTTTAAAGATTTAAGACTCTATGGGTATCATATTGAAACCACAAATGAAGGCAGTAAAGAATTTCTTTACATTACTTCCATTATTTGTGGGAAAAAACAAATTTTAGAAAAGTTGCCAACCCTATCTTCTGGGCTATATTATACAAAGATTAAAGCAGTTGAATCATATAATGTCTTGCACCAGAAGTGCAAGGACCCAAAATTATTTACACTTTGGCAAGATCATCTTGGACATCCTGGACATGTAATGATGTGAAGAATCATTGAAAACTCATATGGTCATCCACTAAAGAACCAGAAGATTCTTTTGTCTAGAGATTTCATGTGTACTACCTCCTCTGAAGGAAAATTAATTGTCAAACCATCTGTTTTGAAAGTAAATTTTGAGTCACCCAGTTTCTTACAAAGAATTCATGGTGATATATGTGGACCAGTACATTCACCATCTGGACCATTTAGATACTTTATGGTTTTAATTGATGCATCCACTAGATGGTCACATGTTTCTTTGCTTTCTACTCGAAATGTTGCTTTTGCTAGACTTTTTTCTCAATTGATTAGATTACGAGCTCATTTTCTCGATTATCCAATTAAATCAATTCGTATGGATAATGCTAGTGAGTTACATCCTAAACTTTTGATAACTATTGCATGTTACTTGGAATAGATGTTGAACATCCTGTTGCTCATACCCATATACAAAATGGTTTAGCCGAATCTTTTATTAAGAGACTTCAACTTATTGCTAGGCCTATGATTATGAGAACCAAATTGCCTATATCTACCAGTTCAGCAAAATTTTGCAACTTCAGTATCGACACCTACTAATATATTTCTCTCTTCAGACCTCTTTTAAATTGTCGTACCTTCTTCGCCGCATCTGGAATAATGTACGGGGCAAAGTGAGATAGTTCGATGAACCATGCTGCGTACTACTGCACCGTCTGCTATTCCTACTTCAGATTCAGGAACTCCTCAATCTTGACTTCCCTAGATGAAGCCGAAAAATACCTGTTAAAGAATATCTGCTTAAATCACTCCCACGTCATCTCCACAAGTACTGTCCTCTACTGCTCTAGGAGTTTCATCGCCATTCACCATCTCTCGACCTCTCCAGTGAATCTATAGGTAGCAAACAGCACCCTGTGCTCCTTCGTACACTGCAATCGCTGAACAACTAAGCATGCGTCTTATGGACATAGTAACAACATACCTATATGGATCGTTGGATAGTGAAATTTATATGAAAATCCCTAAAGGTTTTGAGTTGCCTGAAGTAAAACCTAGTAATTTATATTCAGTCAAACTCCAACGCTCCTTATATGGATTAAAGCAATATGGGTGCATGTGTTACAATCGATTAAGTGAGTACTTAGTGAAAAAAGGATTCATAGACAATCCAATTTGTCCACGCGTGTTTATTAAAAGATCAAAATCCAGATTTACTATAATTTTTGTTTATGTTGATGATTTAAATTTAGTTGGAACTCCTGAAGAGTTCACTAAAGCTGCTAATTATTTAATGGTAAAATTCAAGATGAAAGATCTAGGAAAGACAAAATATTGTCTTGGCCTACATATTGAACATTTAAATGGAGGGATTTTTGTTCATCAATCTAAATATACTGAAAAGGTATTGAAACAATTCTATATGGATAAAGCTCATCCTCTGGGATCTCCAATGATGGTGTGATCACTTGATGTTAAGAAAGATCCATTTTAACCTCGTGATGAGGGGGAGGAATTACTTGGTCCTGAAGTACCATATTTGTAACGACCTACTTATCTTATCATATAATAAAGCATATTTAATAATAAAATCAACTCGAACCCATAGGTAACAGGGACACATTTGACATTCACAACGAAAACTTAAGCAGTAGTAAATATAAATCACATTCTTATAACCATAAAATGCGTAATACCAGAGTCAATTACATTTCCAAAATACTGTGTTTATATACAATCTCCAAAAATCTAAAAATATTTACTTATCTAGGAACCCACAACATAAATTTCCTGTCCCTAGATCAAAACTTACCCTCCTAGCAGGGTAGTATCAACCTATCTCAACGGCGGCCTCGCTTCGCCGGTCTTTCTGGGTTTCCTAAAAATTATTTAAGTTTGGGGGGTGAGACACTTCTCAGTAAGCAAAAATAAACTAAATACAGTTGTGTGACAACATGAATATTTGGTGCTATCATACGTATACAGTACACTTCATACCAGAAAACAATTATCATAACATAACTTATTTAAGTTTGAGGGGTGAGACACTTCTCAGTAAGTGAAAATAAACTAAATACGGCTCTGTGGTAATATGAATATTTGGTGCTATCATACGTATACAATACACTTCATATACCAGAAAACAATTATCATAACATAATTGAATAAGCATATACTTTCTTAATTTCTAATAATTCATACTAATCATAAAATGTTTGATATAACTAATAATGGTGAAATTTACCCAGGATGTATAGCTAGCTGATGTCATGTATTACCCCTTATGACAGGTTATGCAGCCCGAAGGCGGGACCCGACAATGGCTGGCCGACCACTACCGAGTAAAAAATGTCTGTAATTACGATGGGTCCACCACACCCTGGTTCGGACTTCCAGGTGGACGTCTATAACTCTATACTGAAAGTCACGTTGACTTAACATCTCTCACCCCCTCTACTTGTAAGGGCAGTTAGCACAAGTTTGAACATAATAATATTATCTGTATAGCTACGGTATTGTGCTCCTGAAACTGAACTAAACTATCATCCGGGGTCTGATAACATATAATACATGATAATATACTTGTCTAACATAAATATATTGATAGCATTTTTTTAATAACATACATGCATACATACGACCTTGCGCCGAATTCTTTCATATCTACGATCTTGCGCCGAACATTCATAAATACGACCTTGCGTCGAAATCATACATAATACACGACCTTGCGCTGGCTATCAATCATGGCATTGTGTCAAACATTTCATACTTATCATTTTGAATAAATATTTCATTTATCATGTATTTTGAAATCATAATGTACTGCATTATTTCATAATCTCTGAAAACATACCTTATTCATAAAATTGTCATAACATAATACTTTCCATGTAAAATAATATTCATGCCACACAATGCTGAATAAAACCATACATTTTATTCTAAAATAATATTTTCTAGCATTTCATAATATATATACATTTCAACATAATAGCAGTATTTTCCTAAATATGCATTTTTACCAATCTACTCATATGTATAATACATGCTTCCTAAAAATTAATTTGCTTATAAATAATAATAATTTGTATGGAAAAAATGATTGCTTTAGTTTATTCCCTTACCTGATTATTGAAAAGAAATCCTCCTAAAATTCACTAGTCCCGCACTCGCAGGGTCCTCCGTTCAACACCCTGAAAACGACATCTCTCATAGCCAAACTTTAGTATTTTTTCGTGAATAACATTTCCTATAACTATGAGAAGACCAAATTCTGAATAAATAACCTTACCTTGAATCAGGGGTGAATTTCAAACTAGCCCCACCGACGATCCACTCTAGCAGATGTGCAGAGAACTTTCCCAGAAGTGTCATGGTGGCATCGGATCTTCAAACCAACAAAAGATCAGCCCGAAATCCTAGAGAGAAGGATGGAAAGACGAAAATCTAGAGAGGGAAAGAGTTTCTCACGTAATTTATGTTGAAAAATTCGAATTTAGCATACTTATACACTAACCTTCATTGACGAGACATGTCACTTTGTCGACGAGGTCAAGAAGAAAATTCGTTGACGAAATTCAGAGCTGAAAAAAAAATAGCCCCTCGGTATCTTCTCGTCGAAGAAGCACACGCTCGTCGATGAGCCCAAAATACCACACCATTGACAAATGAGAAGCGTTCGTCAACAAAGTTTGCTACCACCCTCTTTTATTATTTCCATTTTCCTTTCTCTTTATTATTTAAATACCATTATTCTTTGGGTCATTACAATATTTAAGTGCTATCGGTTCTTTGATGTATTTGGCAAATTGTACAAGACCTGACATTGCATTTGCTGTGAATCTACTAGCAAGATATAGCTTAGCTCCTACTTGGTGACATTGGAATGGAATTAAATACATTCTATGTTATTTGAAAGGTACATATGATTTGGGTCTATTTTACTTGTTTAATTCCAAATCTCAACTAGTAGGATATGCAGATGTTGGATATCTATTTGATCCTCATAATGTTAAATCTCAAATTGGATATGTATTTTTTTATGAAAAAACTGTTATATCTTGGAAATCAGTGAAGCAGACGATTACAGGAACATCCTCCAATTATTCTGAAATACTAGCTATTCATGAAGCTAGTAGAGAATGCGTGTGGCTTAGATAAATGATTTCTCATATCCAATAAAATTGTAGCCTTCAGTCAATCAAGGATATTCCAATAGTTTTGTATGAAGACAACGCCACGTGTATTGTAACAACTTGCTTAATAAATTGATTTTTTATTTTTTTATTTTTTATTTTTTTCCATAATAGCAATTAACATACTCTGATACCATCGTGTTAACCTAAGCAGCGAGAAGCAAAATCATATAAACATAGCCTAAACCATTACATTCCATACCAGAGTTCTGAAATATTTGCAATATATACAACATAAATGTATCCCAAAAATGCCCTCAACTAGCTAGGACTATACAAAATCATTCCCAAAAATGATACTCACTCTCTGATGGGGCACTACAGACGCCCTCTATTTGCGAGCCTGATTTGCTCGCCTACCCGGATCACCTACAAAATATTTCAATACTGGGATGAGCCAACGTTCAGTAAGAGAAAATATGCTATTACTAGTGTGTGGCAAATGAGCTACTATATATATCATGAAATTTGTTTCATATAAACATGAATAACTGAGTACAAAAGTACAGTACAAATAATAAAGCACACCACCCCTTTTTCCTATTGCTTAATATATCAGTATTATGGTTATAATTCAAAATACTTCTAGTGTATATAATAGGATCCCTGATTCTATAAATCAATAGGTAAGTAATAGTAACTAAAACTGTTCCCTGTGGCTATCTGTGTCATGACATGCCCCTTATAACGAGGTTGTGCGGCCCGTATGCTGGATTTACCTTGGCTGGCCAACCAGGAATAAATCACTGAACTCCGTCAGTCGACCTGCCCACCTCAACCCATATCTGGATGGGGAGCCTAATCTCTCCAAGGGCCTAGGTGGTCGACTTTACCACGTATATTTGAATAAGTGATTGCACTCATAAAGTAACATAGTATCTGTACCAACGGTACCGTGCTGTGTAGCTGCAAGTCCAACAGGGTCTGATATCATATAATATATTTCTATACATAACTAACTGATTTACCATGATTCTGAAGTACTGAAATAATCATGATGCTGCATAACGTACTGAAACTTGAATAATCATAACATGAAACTGCATATTCGTAATACTGGAATTCGTATAATCATGGTACTGAGTTTTGTATAATCGGGGTACTAAAATCCGTAAAATCATGGTACTGAAGTTCACATAATCATGGTACATAAATCGGTAAAATCATGGTACTGAAATTCATAAAAATCATGAAACTACAATTCGTAAAACATATCCCCGTACTACATACATATTCACAAGCCACACCGTAGTTTAATACATAATTTTCGTAAATAAATACACCGAATAATATTTAAAAATTTCCTAGCATAGCATATTTCCCTTACCTTATCTCTGAAAAGCCCCTATTGTACTCTAACCCGATACCCGCAGGGCCTCCTATAAAACACCCTGAAACCAATATATGCCAGAACTAAACATCAATATTTTCCTACCTACATTATTTCCTATAACTGCCATGAGGCCAAAAAGTGGCTAAAAGGACTTACCCTGAATTTGGGATGATTTCCAACTCCGATTTCCCAACGATCCGCTCCGGTAGATGCGTGGAGAACTCCTCCAGGAGTGTCGTAGTAGCTTCGGATCGTCGATCCGGCGACTGGTGGGGCCGGAAATGAAGAGAGAAGGGAGAGGGAGTCATAGGAGAGAGAGAGTAGCGAGAGAAATGTGATTTAATCCCGGGTTTCCACTATTTATAAGGCTAGGTTCGTTGACAAGACCCTGTATTCGTTGACGAGCCCTTCACAAAATTTTTCAACGAGGCCCTGTGTTCGTCGCTGAAATTCAGAGCAGCCCGAACCGTCTCTCGGTATTTTCTCGTCGATGAAATTTTGAAGACCTTCATCGACGAGACCCTATGTTCGTCGACGAAGCTGAGCAATTTCCTGAAATTTTGATTATTTAATACTATCTTCAAAATGCAATGTCGTCGATGAACGCTAGTCTACGGCCTCCTTCTATTTTTGTTTCTATTTTCTCTCCCTCTTATTATTAAAAACGCTATTATTCTTCGGGTCACTACATGTATAGCTCAACTGAGAGGAGGATATATAAAGGGTGACATGACAAAACATATCTCTCCAAAATTTTTCTATACGCATGAACTTTAGAAGAATGGTGATATAGATGTACAACAGATCCAATCAAGTGATAATCTAGTAGATTTATTCACCAAGGCTTTGCCAACTACAACATTCAAGAGACTGGTTCCTTTTATCGAAATGAGACATCTTAAAGATCTTAGTTAGATAAGTCAATATATGAGTGACATCTAAGAGGGAGTGTTGTGAAATGAATGGTGGATGTCACCATTCATGTACCTGCCCTATCTCCCTCATGTTTCCCATACATGTGAATCAATTATTATTATCAGAAAAACCCACTTGCTCCTTCCATGGCTATATAAAGGGGATCACCTGATTGAGATGAGGAGAGGAAAAATGAAGAGTGTAGAGTACAAAATACAAAGTGTAGAATATTGAGCGTGCAAAAAAAAAAAAAAAAAAAGAGAAGAAAGAAGTATGAGAGAAAAGAGAAAGTGAGATATTTTGTAAGAAAAGAATGTGAGATATTTGTACAAAAGTCAGGTATATTTTGTAATTCCTCTTAAATTAGTGGATTTCATATCTCATCCGTCCGTGGAGTAGGTATAAACCGAATCACGTAAATCCGGTCTCACTTTTATTTATTATTTATTTTTATTTTATTTTGCTTGTGTTCATTACTTTCTGATTATCCACATTTACTTATTCTTGTATTATTTTACTTTTTGATTAATTATTCGTATTCACGTAAATTAATAGATATGCATATAAGACACTTCCCGTGACAACACATCATTTACTTCCCCCATGGCACGGGTTGTGCGGCCCGAAGGCTGGACTAAGCCTGAGTGATAAGCCCAAACAAAGTCAAAAAAAAATAACATCCTCTGCAAACACATCTGCAGGCATCCACATCAAAACTGTAGGTCCAACCCCCTTACTTCAACCTCACGCAGGCAGTCGGCTGGACCCCCATACACTTCTATCCCAAAATAGGGTGGGTGCACATGGTCTAACTAGCAACGGTACCGTGCTGACATTACACTGGTCCCCGAGGTTCCTAAAGCATATCATGCAATATAGATAATAGAAATCGCCATTTAAAACATTAATTCACATATATTTTCTATTATTCCATAAACTTGGCCCCCGACCACAAAATACAATCCAACATATAACCATCAATTAAAACTCGGTCCTAGGCCATCAAATAATAATCTTGGCCCTTGGCCAATCAAACAAATACCCAGCCACTGGCCGTTAGTTCAAACACCTGCATTTCATAAATAGTTTTAGTATTTTCACAAGCATTTCCAGTATTTCTCAAATAATTCAGTATTTCAAAATCCCAAATCTAGATATACAATAATCCATACCAATTAAATCATATGCCACACAATTTTCCACATTTTAACATATCCATATAAACAAACAAGCTTTCCACTGTTCATTTTATTAAAAAAATACCATACCATATATCCTAAGTTTGTAAAATCCATTTGGAACGGTTGGTTTTCAAAATAGCCTTTAAATTCCTAAATGAATAAATAAATAAATTTATATAAACATAGCAATTAAATTGATTCAAGTTTCATAAAATTACTGACTTAATTTAATCCCCTTACCTGATTCCTGAAAAAGCCCACTAACACCCCGTCCTACACCCCACTGTGTTCAAAATCCCTGAAACCCTGAAATTCAAACTTCACTACATTACTCATCACAATCCCTAAAGTAACTTTCCCTAAAATTCTCCTAGGCTCTGAATACCCTAAATAGCCTAATAAATCCCAAATTATTAAACTTACCCCCGATTTAGGATTGGTACCCCAGAGCTCAAATTTGAAAACCCGCTCTGGTTAGATTGTAGAGAATCTCCCCACAAATCTCCTGGAAATTTTTGTTTTCGTTAATTGGGCTTATAGTTTAAAAGAAATTGAGATAAGTTTGAGAATTTGCCTTACCTCAAAACATATGCCTACGCCGCTCCCACTACAGATTCGCTCGAGTATAAGTGTCAATGGCGACAAGTAGAGCCCAACAGTATTTTCGGATTTTTAATCGGCCGAATATTGGAGACGAGATGGAGGAGATTGGGAGAGAGGGGACGGAGGAGACGCGAGCGCCTCTCTATGTACTCGAGGAATACCCTGTTCATCAGATCTATGAATACCACTGGAGCATTCGTCAATTCGAATGGCATAACTAAGAACTTGTAATGGCCGTACGAAGTTCGAAAAGCAGTATTCGATACATCGTCTAATCTAACCTTCACCTGATGATATTCAAATCACAGATCAATTTTAGAGAAAATCTGCGTACAGTGAAACTGATCAAACAGGTCGTTAATTCGAGGTAACGAAAACTTGTTCTTCACTGTTACCTTATTAATCTCTCAGTAGTTGATGCACATCCTCATCGACCCGTCATTCTTCTTCACAAACAACACCGGTGCATCCCAGGGTGATACATTCGGTTTGATAAAACCCCTATCTAGAAGCTTCTGTAGTTGCTCCTTTAACTCTTTTAATTCATTTGAAGTCATTCAATATGGGGCTTTGGAGATTGGTGTTGTCCCTAAGATCATATCAATTGCAAATTTCACCTCATAATCAAGAGGCAACCCCAGTAAACCTTCTGAAAAAACATCGGAGAACTCCCTTATCACTAGGATATCTTCCAACTTGAGTTCCTCCTTTGGCGCTTCCTTCACAATTGCAAGGTAATCCTGACATCCCCCCAAAAGTAACCTTTTCGTCTGAATAGCAGAAAGGATTCGTGGTGCCGAACACACACACGACCCAACAAATACAAACTCCAACTCCCCAGGAGGTCTGAATACCACCTCCTTCCTGCGATAGTCAATGCTTGCATAGTTGGACGCAAGCCAATCCATGCCCTGAATAATGTTAAAACCATGCATATCAAGGACTATCAAACTAGCAGACAACACTCTCCCCTGAATCTCTACTAGATAATCCCTGATCACCCCACTCCTAACTTAGTCTCTAACAATTGAGCCTCTAATTCACATAGTTTAACAAATCCCCAAGACACAAACGAGTGGGTTACACTTGAATTAAATAATACAATGACACTATTTGACAGTATGTAAACCCGACATAGAAATTTCACATTTAACATAACTAATGTAAATATGAAATAATGGAACTGATATAATATACGGGTACTAATTTAATAATTCATATTCCAATTCTATCACAAAACCATTAAGGTAAAAATCTCCATCCTAACATTAACTTCACACACATACCCACTTTTCCTAACATTCCAACCTAAATTTTCTGAATTTCAGTCCCTCGACCTAAAAACTAAACCATTGATGGATTTACCATGGTTTTCTGAAACTCGCGACTAATTTAGAAAATCACAGAAGTCCGTCAATAGATTTCAGCCTCCAAGCTTCCAGACTAAAACCCATCTTAACCTACCCAATCCTATCCCTATCTTATCTCAACCTATACTCTAGTAATTATCAACCCTCAAAGTCTGCAGAACCTAACAAACCTAGGCTCTGATACCACCTGTAACGACCCCGACTCGCCATGTGGGCCCGGAGTGCTACTTTAGTGACGTCAGTGTACTTGATACCTTATTCATCAAATATAAAATACACATACACAGCGGAAATAAAATATAAAGTCCTCAAATTACATTACCAAAGTTCTAACTATCTTTATACACAAATATATCCATTTTCACACAATTACATCTTATAAAACTAAACAAAAATAAAATCTATATCTACACACTACCTACATAAAATTTACACCATTAGCCTGACTCCTTTAGCCTACTAGACCCGATCTTTAGGATTCCCTAAAAAGACAGTTTGTAAAGTAAGGGTGAGACACAACTCAGTAAGGGAAATACTAAGTTAATGTTAGTGTGTGGCCAGCATACATTTAGTATACAAAAAATAACCAGTTCACTAAATAAATAAACACATTTATGAAAACATTCTTAATTTATACTCTCACACACAATTAGCTGAGGATAAAGAAGAGTACCTGCCCATACAAGTAGCTTCCCTTTACTCTAATACCATTACTGTTACTAGGACACTCGCCTTTCTCAGCAAGCTCTCAAAATTATCTTATTAATTATTTGTATTCATGTAAATTAACAAATATGCATATAAGGCACTCATTGTGACAAACACGCCATTTACTTCTCCTATGGCACGGGTTGTGTGGCCCTAAGGCTGGACTAAACCTGGGTGATCAGCCTAAACAAAGTAAAAAAAAACATCCTCTGCAGACACATCTTGTAATAACCTGGAAAAATAAAATTTAAAATAATAATAATAATAATAAAATAATAAAATAAAATAAATTAATTAAATTAATAAGTAAAATGAATAGTATGATAAGGAAAATATATATATATATATATAAGTAAGTTATTATGATATACATTTAATATATAGGTTAAAGGTATATATATATATATATATAAAGTGTGAAATCTTCTTCAAGAAGCATTACTTTAATTAATGTTTACTATGATATATATATATATATATAATAACACAAGCTTCTTCAAGAAGCTTTGAAAGTGAAAATCCAATTTGAATTGGATTTTTGGTGTGCGTCAATGCACTCTCTCACTCTCTCTCTCTTCGATTCCGGGCTAGTTTTACGTTGGATCGACAAACCGAAGCCACCACGACGCTCCTAACGAAGTTCTCTACAAGTCTATCGGAGCGGATCGTCAGGGAAACGGAGTTGAATTTCATCCCAAATCCAAGGTAAGACTTTATATTCAATATTTGGATTTTTGACAGTTGAAGAAAGTAATATACGGGTAAAAATACTGAACTTTAATACTGAAAATTTTCATTTCCAGGGGTGTTGATTGGGAACGTTGGGAATCATCCCTAAGTTGAGGTAAGACTTTTTAAACCGAATTTGACTTAGTGGTAGTTATAGAAAATGTTGTACGTACGAAAATACTAAACTTTAATTCTGCGAATTTTTATTTTCAGGGTGTTGAGTTGAGAACCTTGTGGGTACGAGGAAGATTTTCTTAGGGACTTTTCAGGAATCAGGTAAAGGGATAAACTAAGCTAGTTTTGTTTTAAGAAAATGCATGTATATATATGTAGCATCTGGTTTTAGGAAATATGTATATATATATATATATATATATATATATGATTTATATTTGAAAAATACTGTTTAAATGATGATATGTTGAATACGTGGAAAATTTGTTTAGTGTGGCATGAGTATAAAAGTGTTATGAAATACTGTTTTCTGAGAATGGGGACAATATGGATTTCTATGATGGAAAACCAGCATACGGGCTGAGATATTTATATATATATATATATATATATATATGTGATTTATCGGCGTATGGGCCGTGCTATGTGGATATGTTTGCCGGCGTACGGGCCGTACTATGCGGATGAGATTTGCCAGCGTACGGGCTGTGCTACGTGATTTGTTGGCGTACGAGCCGAGCTATGTGATTTGCCAGCGTACGAGCTGTGCTATGTAATTTGCCGGCGTACGGGCCGAACTATGATAAGATGTGTAATTCCGGCGTACGGGCCGATGATTTTCATGAAATATGTATATGTGAAAAATGATATGATTGATTTGATAATTATTGATATGAGATATCCATGTATTACGATTTTAGTATATGTATATGATATCAGAACCTGGTTGGCTTGGTCTAGGCTAGCACTTGCACGGTACCGTTACTATGTGTCCATGGTCTTCGTGATCATGATATTTGTGCTAACGCCGCTATACGAAGTGGTGTGAGATTAGATGGTCGATGTGGTTATTTTCAAGAAGTGTTCTGTTATCGCCCCTAGTGTACGGATCAGTCTGGGTAGACCCATCAGACCTACAGACTACTGTTTGACTTGGCAATGGTCGACCAACCATTTTCAGGTCCCTCCTTCGGGCCACACAACCCAGTCATGTGGGGGTAATACATGACAACGGCCAGCTAACCTACTAGGATTGTTTTATGTTATTATTATTGTATGAGATGAGATATGTTTATGAAAATGCAGTATATTCTGCTATGTGTTGATATATATGTATGTTTTCCCATATTTGATAAACAGTATTGAATATGTTATGTATGGTATATGTAGAACACAGAATACTCATGTTGCCACACACTGGTATTAGTTTATTTCCCTTACTGAGATGTGTCTCACCCCTAAATCTTATTAATTTTTCAGGAGCCCCGGATAGGAGAGCGGGAAAAGCCCCTCTGATATAGTACGGTCTATCTGCCCTTTTTGAAGGGTAAGTTTTGTAGGGACAGTTAGATTTTGTGGGAAATGTCCTTAAGTTTTATTTTTGAGATGTATATATGAAAATACAGTGATTGTAGTAACTCTGATATATTGTGGTATATGGTATTGAGATGTACATGTTTGTGTATTTTCTGCTGTCAGGGCTTCTGCTTTATGCTCTGATATATCCCTGGTGCCCACTGGCCCAGGTGGATTGCGACCTGCTAAGCTGGAATATGGGATATGTGATATTGATATTATATAAAGAAAAAAAATATATATGGAAAAAAAAAATGAGCAGGTTGTGACACATTTGTAGGCATCCACAACAAAGCTGCAGGTCCGACGCCCTTACTTTAACCTCACGCAGATAGTCGACTGGACCCCCCATACACTTCTATCCAGAACAGTGTAGGTGCACATGGTCTAACTAGCAATGGTACTGTGCTCACATTACACTGGTCCCCAAGGTTTTTAAAGTATATCATGCAATTTAGGTAATAGAAATTACCATTTAAAACATTAATTCACATATATTTCCTGTTATTCCAAAAACCTGGTTCCCGACCACAAAATACAATCCGGTATATAGCTATCAATTGAAACTTGACCCTCGACAGTCAAATAATAATCCTGGCCCTTGGCCAATCAAACAAGACCTGGCCACTGGCCGTTAGTTCAAACACCTGCATTTCATAAACAGTTACAGTATTTTCATAAACATTTCCAGTATTTCTCAAACAATTTAGTATTTCAAAATCCTAAATCCAGATACACAATAATCTATACCAATTAAATCATCCGCCACACGATTTTTCACATTTTAACATATCTATATAAACAAACAAGTCTTCCACCGTTCATTTTATTCAAAAACACCATACCATATATCATAAGTTTGTAAAATCCATTTCGAACGGTTGGTTTTCAAAATAGCCTTTAAATTCCTAAATGAATAAATAAATATATTTATATAAACATGACAAATAAATTGATTCAAGTTTCATAAGATTACTAACTTAACTCAATCCCTTTACCTGATTGCTGAAAAAGCCCGCTAACACCCCGGCGTACGCCCCACGGTGTTCAAAATTCCTGAAACCCTGAAATTCAAATTTCACTACATTACTCATCACAATCCCTATAGTAACTTTCCCTAAAATTCTTCTAGGTTCTGAATACCCTAAATAGCCTAATAAAGCCTAAATTATTAAACTTACCCCCAATTTCAGATTAGTACCCCGGAGCTCCAATTCGAAAACCCGCTTCGGCTAGATTGTAGAGAATCTCCCCACAAATCTCCTAACTATTTTCGTTCGTTAATTGAGCTTATAATTTAAGAGAGATTGAGGTAAGTTTGAGAATTGACCTTACCGTAGAAAATATGCCTATGCTGCTCCCACGACAGATTCGCTCCAGTAGAAGTGTCGGTGGCAACGAGCATAGCCCAACAGTATTTTCGAATTTTCGATCGGCCGAATATCGGAGATGAGGTGGAGGAGAGTGGGAGAGAGGGGACGGAGGAGACGCGGGCGTCTCTCTGTGTCTTCTTCTTCTTCCTGAAGGATCTCAGGATCCTTCAGGTTCTTATATATATATATATATAATATCATTATAATATTGTATTATTATTATTTTATATTATTTAATTAATAATTAATTATTTATTTATTTTTAAAAGTTTATTTTTTATTTTTTATTTTTTTTTAAGGATCACTACATTAGTACAATTTCAGGAGCACGGTACTGTAACTATATGTTTAAAATTATGATAGTGCTACCACACGACCAGTAGTGTGGGAGATGGTAGTTGATGTGGCTTTAGTGTAGAGTGGAGTAGTCCCCCTGGTAGTCTAGGACCAGGTAGGGACATGCCCATCGTACTTATAAACTTATGTTTGATCTAGCATGGTCGGCCAACCATTACTAGGCCCCACATTCGGATTGCACAACTAAGTCATGTGGGGGTAAAACATGACATTAGCTAGCTATCCATCCTGAGTATATTGCAATATTGTACAGTTATATAAGATGATTTTCATGTTAGTAATTTAGTACGTTATATTATGCCATAAGGAATCATGTTTTATTCAGGTACGATATCCACAGTTTTTACCAGAGATGATGTATGCACTATTATTATGTATAACACGAAAACACTCATGTTACCACACACTGATGTTAGTTTATTTCCCTTACCGAGAGGTGTCTCACCTCAGCTATATAAATATTTCAGGAAATCCAGGTAGAGGAGTGGATAGAGCTTCGCGACAGTAGATACCAGTTGGGCTACCCTGTTTGAAGGGTGAGTTGTTGAGCTAGGGTCAGGTTTATTTTTGGGTTATGACCCTAGGGTACAGTTGGCCTTTTTGGTAGATGATTGTATATATAATAGGTTTAGTAGAACTCTGGTATTGTGATTGACTGTATGGTATGTTGTAATTTACATTTCCTGTTACTTAGGTATCAAAGTTGCGTTTCCAGTATATCCTTGGTACCTATGGATCCATGTTGATTATGTTATTCAGTTGAACATGTATGAAAAAAAATATATATGGAAAATTAGGCAGGTGGTTACGTATAGTCAATGGACTTGGACTCGGGTCGGATATGGGATTATTTAGATGTGGGTTATTGGACCTAGACCTGGATATGGGTATTCAAATTTTCGAGTTAAAAAAAATCAGATCTAGGTCAAATACTTGAATCTGGTATTAAGGATTTCTGCAAAAATTTCATTCATAATTTCAAGAATATAGTTTGAATTTTTAATCTTAAGAATTACTCATTCCTTTGATACATAATTTAATCACAAAACTAAAAACAAACAAAAAGAGTACCAACCTTTGTTTTTGAATCATTCATCTCCAAACTTACTTCTATCCTTTGTTGTCTCTCCCCCAAATATTCCTCCTCTACTTTCATTTGTGCATATAAAAGCCTAGAAAACTTCTAATATATCCTTCCATCCTCTCTTCTTCAAATCTCAACCTCTTAGTCTCTTAGTTTTTCTTTCAATCTTCGTATCTAACTCTTTCCAGAATATTTTTTCCCCTCTCAACCTTCTGAAAATCTCTATTTATAGGCCCAAAAGTGAGCAACCCAATTAATATTGGTTGATCATGATTTATTATTCAAATTAAAATTACATTGATTGATTTTTGTTTGCTTTAGTTTTTATTTGCAATTACCCCATATCTAAATGAAATTTTCTCCCATGTCTGAAGGTACAAGCACGAAGGTCCTGGTCCACGAAATTTCCCTTTTTTATTTCTTGTTTTGATTTTATTTTATTTTCATATGTTTTATTTATTTTTTTGAATTTGTTCAAATGAATATGAATTTGAATTGAGGGGTACAATTTTTGTTATATAGAGCCCAAACAAAATGGGGCGTCTACAATAAATGCATTATTTATTTATTTAGTATAAGGGGAAAAAAGTTTTGGTTGATTATTATAATTTTTTTTAAATAATTTAAAAATACCATAATTTATAAAAATAATAAATCTTACAACAACCATTAGCGATTCAAACTTCGTTTAAATAAAGTAAAATTGTCCATTTCTCTTATAGCATTCAAACTCAATCCTTTTTTTAGTGTCCTGGTTTCATTCACCTTTTTCAATATTTCAATAAGTATGTGAGTTTTGTCCAACTTTAGAAACTTCTAAAAGAAATGTTTGCACACCATCCATAAAAGTTGTCATTAGATTAATTAAGAGCATACACGTAAGAATGGGATTTTAAAAGTTACGTAATGTAATGCATAAGGTGAATAAAAATGACTATCTCATATTTTAATCATGACAAAAAGGAAAAATTATGCAACAAGGCAAATATAAAATTAACTAGTGTCTACAAAATTACATTAAGTTCAACCGGACTTGAAAAAAAAATGAAATAAAAATACTTCCTTAATTATATTATTTAATGAGCTCAACATATACATAAGCAATCCTCGTGTAAATCTATCAAATTGAAAGTTATGCTCGATAGAAGAGTACTTTAACGATGGCTAAATAAGTAAATGGTCAATTGACAATGCAAGTAAATGAGATATAAGCCTTTTAATGTACCTGACAACATAGATTATAAGACTAGGGTGAATTTCTTAGGTTGAATTGAGCTCAAAACAAACTTGAATCTTTGCTCAAATTTTGTCATTTATGTAAATGTTGAACAAACACAATGAGCTTTTATTTAGCTAAGCTAGCAATGAATAACTTGGTTCTTTTGGAATCTCTCCTTAGGAAGTGAAGTGTTTATAAGGCTTTGTTAAAAATATGGTTAAAAAAGGTATTACTAATACTACCAAACGGATCTCCCCTCTAGCCAAATTAGCCCATTAGTCTTGAGCCTTATTTTTATTCTAATTTTACATTATGGAGTTTAAGTTAAATGAAATTATGTCCAAATAGCTCATACCCATATGCTAGATAAGCCAAAAATGTCAGTAAATATAATTAAATTTTATCAAATAAGTTTGCCTAATAGATGAGCACAACTAAGTGTATAACTAGGTCATTAACGAGTTGAAATGAGTTGAATCCACTTCACGTTAAAGACCAACTCTATAAATGAGTCTAAAAGTTGAGTTTATATACTTAACAAGTCTAAACAACCTAATTTTAAGTTGGGTTACCGAATTACTCGTGCATGATTTGGTGTGCTAGTAGCCCTAATAACTGCTTATGGTATATGATCTTGTGCATGATTTTGTTGAACAATTATTATTTGATTTGGTTCACATTTTATGCATATTTCATCAAAACTTATTCATTAAATGTGTCAATGGTTATTTGAAGGACAATATTCCTACACCCTTGAATGAGTAATCTCCTTCTATTAAAACAATGGAAGTTATCATTACCTAAGTAACTTTCGAGGACATGGAATGCTTAATTTATCGAAGGAACACATTTTTCAGTGTTTTATCAATTGTTGTAGATAAAAGGGTTGATGAAAACCCATGATATGGCTCTTAGTGCTTGTCATACAAATTTGTCTTTTTATATACAATTTAGATTAGTTAAATGAAATCTTTTGAATTAATAACGATTAAATGAGTATAAATGTTGAAGGTAACTTTGAGGCAATTTAGGGCAAGTTAGAAACAATGGTTTTATTAGGACACACTTTGGTAATTGGGTAATTGTGTTTTATGATTTGGTTAGTTAGATTAGTTACCAATGTAGTGGAGCAAAAAGTAATTCAGAATGACCTCAACTTTGCTTAGAAATAATAATTGTTTAGTGTTAGATATGACAATTCCTCTTAATGAGTTGAAACATTTTCTTACAATTGATAAGATTGGAGTTGTCTTTCTTCAACAATTTTGTTTTGTAGTTCCACAATACCAAGGAAAAAATTACTTGTTTATCCACGTACATTTTTTTTACACAATAAAACAAAACAATAGCAGTCTTGCCTTAAAAACTACAATTTCTACATGAAAGAAACAAAAGGCCCTACCTCACTTTATATTTTCACCCCAAATCAAGTTTTGCATGCTAACATGCTCCTTAATTCATTAGCAAAGAAACACATTTCCAACTTACTTACATTCGTAGATTTGTAATAATTTGTTTTTTTTTTAAATATTTGTAGCTTCAAGGTTTGCAAAACAAGCAAGGGAGATCCAAATTCTTTAAACCCCCCCCTATGATTCTTAAATTAGTAGGTCACAACTAATGAACCAAAAGATATATTAAAGTTGAAAATACACATCTCTTCAGTTTTATATTCTATAATATAGTATTTGAAAATTTGAACTTTCAATATTGAATTTAAATTTATGCAAAATTGGAAGTTTTATACAAGTCAAATAGCAGAAATCTATATTTTCAAATATAACTTAAAGTAAAAAGAGAAGATATTTTGACACTATCCTTTTTGCTTGTGGCTATACACATAGACTCAACTTATTTCCTAAAAAAACTCCATTTTTATTATACTCGAATAGTTTTTGAGCACCACTTAGGAAGACTTATAAGAAATATATTTCCACGTTAGATTTAGAACCACTAATTCTAAGATGTATTATTGAGATTTGGATCTATATTTGTGAGAGCATGGGTTGGTATACAAGTCCTACATGAATTTTACATGTAAAGTCATTAATATATCATTACGTAATTGTTGTGATTAAGAGCCTTATCTTACAATTATTTATCTTTCATGTCATCCTCACAAGTGTCAATCTCATCTTTCAATACCTAAATACTTCAAATCCACTTTTTGAATAGGAAAAACTCATGTCACGGACCTCCCTGTGATGATACGAGTTCCGTGACAAAAAGGCAGGAGGTGCAATATTCTTTGCTCATCTGCGCCCACGTTACATAACATTACTCTTTTAAACAACATACAACAAATAATTCAAAGAAAAAAACCATATATGAACTTGTCTAAACAAAAAAATACGTGTCCAAATAAAAATGTTGCATGACCACCATGATTAGACTGGTTTAAAAGCACCCAAAATTTTTCTCATTTCTCATCCCCCCCCACACAATTATAGAAATGCGGTTACGGACTTATGAGGACATTTAAAAAAGGGGTTTTATTTTAAAATTAAAAGGAAAAAGAAAACAAATATTTTCGCGCCGAAACAGTGTATCTCCGTACTCTCCTCCTCTTTCCTTAAAGGGCCTCCCAGTCTCCAGTCCCTTCTTCATTTCAGCACCCACCGTTTCTCTCTCTCTCTCTCTCTCTCTTTCTGGGAACGAAGAAAAAAGAGCATAGAACAGTTCATCCGTAAATTTCGCAATCTCCAAATTCTAGGGTTTCGAGCTTCTCTCTCCGCTTCGATTCTCATCGGTTCCAGAATCCAAATGCTGAGCCAGCCCCCTTCTCTAGCGCAAACCACCTGCGGATCTCTCCTTCAGGAATTGCAGGTTCTCCCGCTTTCCTTCGCACCCACACTCACCATCGCGCTCGATCGCGATTCTCGGACTGTGATCGTGGTGTTCAGTTTATGGTTATTCAGCGCGTATTTGTTCTTTGCGCGCCTTTTTGATTTCTGATCCACTGTCGCTGTGTTGTTCTTCAGTGTGCATTTGTTGGTTTGTACTCGATTTCTGTACCTGCCATCTGGTTGGTTGTCGGGGAATAAAGTTCTGCCTTTTTTCAGCATTTTGTTTCCGAAGAAAACGAAAAATTTCACTCCAGAAAGAAAAAATATTATTTTATCTCCTTGAAATTCGCAACAGCAAAAAACAAAAGGTCTTGAATTAACTGCAACCGACCCGTTTAGTTCCGTCACTGTCTCTTGTTTTTTTTTGTTTTTGTTTTTTTCTCAGTTCTCTGACTTTGATTATTGAATTCGTAATGGAACTGTTATAGCGTATCTCTAATTCTTTTTAGGGCGAAATATTTTTTGAATTTTAGTAGTTGTATTATTTGAATGACGGTTGGTGAAAATTGTAATCGAAGGTAACCCAGTAATATATCATGCAGGAAATGGAGCGATTCTTAGATTCCTCTTCACTCTTGATGTGTTGGAAGTATATAAAAAATCACTGTTGTTCTCATTCATTGCTTTTCTTTAATTGTCTGTGACTTGGGCATTTGGTGTCAATTAGAAAATATGGGATGAAATTGGGGAGCAAGAAAGTGAAAGGGATAAGATGCTTCTGCAACTCGAGCAAGAGTGCCTTGACATCTACCGTAAAAAGGTTGAGAAATCTAGGAAGTACAAGGCTGATTTACATCAGGCATTGGCCGAGGCTGAAGCTGAAGTAGCCAATATTGTTGCTGCCCTTGGTGAAGGAGCTTCTTTTTCACGGGTCTGTTCCTATTGCATTTATTTTATTATGGCCTTCTTATTTAATAAGAAAAATAGAAATCTATATGGAGTGATGCGGGCAAGATGCCTTGGAAACAGGTGAGATGATGCCAGCTTGAACCATTTTGAGCGAATGTCTGTCTTTCTGTCTGGATGTTGTGTACAGGTTATCTGCTTTAACATCATATCTTAGTGTAATATGGCTATGAATACTATGTACTCATTTGATTCCTTTTGTTTTGGTTGATTAGGAAAAGGGCACTCTCAAGGAGCAGATAGCCGGTGTAAAGCCTATCTTGGGGGATTTGAGGTTGAAGAAACAAGAAAGACTAAAGGAGTTTTCAGAAACTCAGTCACAAATTATTGGGATTTGTGCAGAAATAGCTGGTAATTCCCAATTTGTAAATTCTACTGATACACGAATAAATGAGCAGGATTTGAGTATGAAGAAATTGGGGGAGCTGAAGTCACACCTTCAGGAGCTTCAGAATGAAAAGGTCAACTATACATTTGACAAAGAAGTGAACTAATATTTATGATCTGAAAATTTCTATTTATTTATGTTTTCCCCATTGCTTTGTATTTTTGCAGGCTCTTCGTCTTCAAAAGGTTAACAGCCATGTAAATACCATCCATGAACTTTCAGATGTGATGTCACTAGATTTTAATAATACAATGGTTGAAGTTCATCCAAGCTTTGGTGATGCAACTGTCCAATCAAAGAACATTAGCAACGACACTCTTGCTAGATCAATAGGCGTCATCAATTCATTAAAGCAAGAGAAACAGCAAAGGCTGCAAAAGGTGACATAACACTGATTCTCTCTGTCATCTATATCATTATTCACACAACACAAGTATTTATAGTTAACAGATCTATTTTGTGCAACTAGTAACTACTGTACATTGCTTATGTTTTATTTCTATGCTAAGCTGGGACAAGAATTAGCATGTGAAAGAAAAGTTGCTTAGAGTGCTACCTGAAATTATTTATTTCTTTTTCAGTATGCATTCTCTTGTATCCTGTTTGCTTGTTTTTAATTTCTGCATACGATGCAATTGCTACCTTATTTTCGCACTAACAGAAAGTTTAGCCATTAAAGTTAGGCTGCTTGTTTGGCTATTTCTAGGATTGGATGAATATTTTACGTTGATAAGCTGTAAATGTGCTATTCCTGCTGGTTGTGTTTGGTGCTTATTGGGCGAATTTAGAGTACCTAAAGTGCAATTTCATCAATTTATTAAAATTCCTTTATTTATAAGTTGCACCTACAAGACATGAGGTGCTTATTGCTTACCATCAAAGTGTTTGAACTTGGAACCCAGAATTTTTGTGTTTTATGATGACCCAGAGAACTTATAAAGTGTTATATTTATTGGAGGGAACTATATCATATTCTATTGTCTCATGTGTGTATGTTGAATGGTAATACGATTGATGTTCAAAAGTTATGATTAAACGAGCAAAACAGACAATGTCTGATTTGTACAAATCAAGAAAAAATATCGAGGTTTATTTGTTTATTATATTTAATGGGATGACCTTATTGCTTGTGCAATTGATTTATGTTAGTGGACCAAATTTATTAATCCCTTCCGCCACTTTACAATTTGGTGGAGCTGATTCTAGGAAATCCCCCCTGATGAGGTGATGAGTCATTTCTTTCTTCACCTTGTCATGACTAATTTTTATGTATAGTAGACAATCAAAATTATGATTTTAGTTCTTCGAAAAACTAATCCCTTGTTTGGGAGCTTGGGATTCGGACATTGGATTTAGATTTGTGTGAATTTGGATGTAGTACAATATTATACTAAGTTTAGTTTCATTCAAGTCCACACTAATTCAAATGCAGGGCAAAAAAACCATGCTCCTGAACACAACATGATTTATTTGAGAACTTAAGCATAGTTAACTCCTGTACTCCCAATTGGGATGGTCATATTCAGACATTTCGTCCTGAATATCCTAGATTTCTTCAGCTTCCTCCATAAATGTTTGTATGACTTTCTTTTGCTCAATGTATCCTGATTCTCTTATAGCATTACCATATTTTAATATGTTTGACATAGTCTTGGAAATAAGCTGCATACATCTTATCAATGTGCTCACCAATGCAGAAGAGATAGAGGATAAATTATCCTCCTAAATCAACTGGCAATCAGGCATAAAGAAAAATAAAAGATAAGCTAGAAGAAGGAACAGGAGAAAATATCAAACCAGAAGTGCCAGCCAGTCTCTCTGGAAATATTTTATATTTATTTATTTTTTAAAAAATTTTCCCCATATCTTTCTAGATAACTTATAGAGATATAGTTGATTGTTGGCTGTTGTAGCTTCAAGACCTTGGGCGCACTCTCATAGAGTTGTGGAATCTTATGGACACACCTGTTGTTGAACAAAAAAAGTTTGACAATGTCACTTGCTTAATTTCTTCCTCTGTTGACGAGGTCTCAACTCGAGGATGCCTAGCTTTGGATGTCGTTGAGCAGGTGAAACTCTTTTTTTTTTTTTAAATGTATATAATTTTAAATTTCCTTTTATTGCTCATTTTTGGAAAATTTCTATACAACATTTGGTGCTGTTTTTTCATATGATCACGCTGTTTATAATGCTAGACTGAGGTTGAAGTTGAGCGACTGAATTCTTTAAAAGCCAGCAAGATGAAGGATCTGGTACTGAAGAGGCAAAATGAGCTTGAGGAAATATACAGAAGTGTTCATGTTGATGTCGACAGTGAAACAGCGCAACAGATACTCATCAGTCTTATAGAATCTGGTTTAGACCAACTGCTGTCTATTTTTATTGTTTATAAACTATTAAGAGTATTTTAGTTGCATAGGAGCTCTCTATCTCTAATCTCTAATGCTATAAAGGGGATTCCCTCTTTGGTGTTTTTCTTCAAAAATATCAAATTTATCCATATAACTACCCATAGTCATCCCAAAACACCCCTGTAACTACTCATAACTATCCCAAAATGCCGTTATATTTATGTCAAGTTTATCCCTATAACTATTCATGATTATCCCAAACATCATTGTAATTACTCATAAGTATCTCCAAATGCCCTTACAATAAACATAGAATTTAAAATTTAAAATTAAATATTCTTTAACTCTTGTTTAATATAATTTCTTTAAAAAAAATTAAAAATAAAGAGCTGTAGAGCGCGCACATATAGTTTTTTAAAAAACCTTTATAGTAAATATAAAATTAAAATTAAAATATTCTTTAATTATTGGCTATTTTCTTTATAATTTTTTTTTTCTAAAAATGTTTAAAATATAAAGAGTCAGGGGAGCAGCACTAGTTATGTTGATGACACTTTTCTTATAATGATTTTCTTAAATTTGTAATGCATCAATGTATGAACTTGGGTTCCCTTCTGCTTTGTATTGTCTTTCTTTTTTTGATTTTATTTTTTCATTATTCTTTCAATTTTTTGGAATATATCTACCTTGGTGTTGTGAATCAGTTTCTTAATTTCATTTTCCACAAGTTGTCTCTGATTGTGCTTAGCTTTTTGAATCAGGGAATAAATTTATATTCATCTATTCTTTTTTACTTGCGTGATAGTTTCTTTTTTCTTTTTTCCCCATGCTATAACTTTTTATTGTGTGTGTGTATACATATTTGATGTGGGCCTGCACTTCAATTAAGATATTTATTTAAATTTGGATGGCATCGGAGTCAGGAGCCTTGTGTATTGGCCATTGCATTTTCTTGTTTTAAATTTAACTTCGAATGTTTCTGTACATCTCTTTTGCATTAGTGGTTTTATATCAACATTGACCTTTGTAAATTTTGATTGCTGAAATTCACTTCAAAAGAAAAACAAAATGATTGTTGTTTCTATATTATCTTTCACAGGTAATGTTGACTTATCTGATTTGCTTTCCGGCATGGATGATCAGATCACAAAAGCTAAAGAGCAAGCTTCAAGCAGGAAGGATATTTTGGAAAAGGTGGATAAATGGAAGTATGCATCTGAGGAGGAAAACTGGCTTGATGAATATGAACGGGTAAAAGTTACTAAGCAGTAACATCAAATTTTTGTGCTGAAGTGTGTGCACGATGGTTTAATGCTGATCTGAATTCTTATCTTTTTAGAAATTAAATCACTTTTTATTCTCTTTATGTTGTGATGATTCGTGTCTGAAATATTTTCGTAAAGCTTTATTTAGTTATTGATGTTTGTAGTAACACTCTGGACTCATTATTGTTCACTACCTACAAATGGGTTGCTAAATAAAAAATGATTCATTCCACTTTCTGAGAACATTAACATGTCTCTGTGACAACTAGTTTTAAATATTATTCCTATTTTGGAATTTTTTAATTTGATAATTTCCATAATTGTTTTGGATAAAAAAAAAAACATTAACAGAGAAGTGGCAAGGTATGATGAGGGAGAAGAAGATGTCCTCCAAGTACCAACAAGAAAATGACAATAAAATTACAACAAAGTTTCCCTCCAATCACCTTGAAAGTTGGACAGCAATAGCCTTTCCAAACCTGAAAGAATGGGCTTAGAAAGAAGCCAAGAACACTTATCATATAATGAACTTGGAGAAGTGTGTGATATTTGAAACTTCTTGCATTCTTCTCCATTCAAATGGTCCACATTATGGCAAAAACCACATTATGCCTTAAAGCCCTTCTCCTCCTGCTCTTGCCAAAGCCCCAAAAATGCAATAGCAAGAATTTTACCATATTCTGAGGCACCACCTGAGCTTCACCAAGACAAGAAAAGAAAGCACTCCGGAGATGAGTTGCTGCCCAGCAATGAAGGGAGAGATGTGTGTTATTTTCTTTGGGTTCACTGCACATTGAGCACATATTAGGACTGAGAGGCTTGTAGGATCTTCCAATCTGAAGCAAATCATGTGTTTTGATCCTATTAAGAGTCCCATTCCAAATGAAGGTCCAAATCTTAAAAGGAAACTTTGCTTTTGAAATGAGGTGGCTCCAACTCCAAGAGAGCAAATCTTGTGTGTTAATCCAATTGTCATGATTAGTATGCTTCTTTGTTTATATAATATGCTATTCAGATTTTTCTATCATTAGTTATTCACAGTTATAAAACAATTTATGGTCAATCATAATATACAATGTTGTGATATAAACAATTTTGAAGTCGTTTATGAATTTCTTAATGTGCTTACTGCAATTTTTCAGGTTAATTTGGATCAATTCATATTCTTATCCTGATTGCTATTTGGATATGTGACATCAAAAAATTATTGATGCAATGATTGCAAGTAAGAAGCCATGATGCCTTTTAGTTTGATGGAAATTATCAATTAGCACAGAACTATATTGTTGTAGTCACAAACCCCAAGAACATTGAACCCACAAGGAGATGATATTTTATTTTAGCACATGATAAGGGAAAGGAAATTATGGATACAGAAAAGGAGGATGGAATGGAAGTTGTTACTTGACTGAAAAAGTTGGATTAGAGGCTAAATCAAGAGCCATATGGCTCTAGGATGGTGTGAGAACATCCAATTCCTGGAACAAATGGCAATTGATAGGCACAAATTTAATTTGTATATTAGTTTTGGGTTGTCAATGATGGTGGCGTTGCTGACAAATATTGCTATATCAGCGCAGACAGGCTATTTTTAGGCATATTTTGGTTATTTAGAGATTATCAATGACCTCATTTTTACATTATTCTATCAAATTCCAATGTAAGGTAAAGCCCATTGAACCATTGCCTGGTAGGAGATGGCCCAATTATACTCTAGAAAAATGCAGCTTCCCTACAAGGCAGATAAAACTTCACTTAATTGTGGTTTTAGGTTTTTTGTGGGCCTGCAATTAAGGATGTTTTTTGAACTATTGTTTAGTATGAGATGTGCTGTTTTAGAGCATAAAATTTTGGGAGGCTTTGGTGAAAGGAGAGCAAAGCCCCTATGCTGTATGAGATGTTCTTATGTTTCAAGTATGGCAAGCCTATACAAAGGGCGTCCCTAGGCTACAAGGCTCCCTGCTTTGAGAGGGTAGGGGGAGGGTTTACACAGCGTATGCAGCCTTACACCTGCTTTTATGCTGAGAGGCTGTTTCTTTGGACTCAAATCCATGACCAACAAGTAACAAAGGAGAAACCTTACCATTGATCCAAGGGCCAAGGCCCACCCTCTATGGAATGCCTATACACATGCATAAACTTAGCAAACAGATAAAAATTGCTCAAATCTAATCTGCCCTGAGCTTGACTTGGATAGTTGGAACCCAGCTAAAAATTTTGTGAGAGAAATTCATTATGGAAGTGTTGGTTGGGAACAAAAAAAAATGGTGGAAGATTTCTTATTTAATGATTGTTGCTTATAGGTATTTGGGAATGCTAAAATAAAATTAAAATAATTTTTATTGGAAAAAATGGATTGGAGATCAAAGGAAGGGTTTGAATTTCTCCTTATCAATCAAACTGGAGAATTTTATTTCACACAAGATATACGAGGGCTAGATCAAATTTTAACCATATAATATGCCCAATAATGCACTAATCAGCAATACACTTCATTTATTCAATGTCACTAATGGCCTTTTAGGTTAAGGTCTTGGGCACAGTTTTCTGTATTCGAAAACGTGAGATACAAAGAATACGTGAAATTTGTGTATGTTACATTTTCAAAAAAACCATTTTTCAAAATGTTTCTAAAAGACAGCCCTAAAGAATATAGGTTTCTAGGTGTTTTTCATGTTTGGTTCAGTTCTCCCGATGCAATAAAGACACGGGTACAGGTTATAACTCGTTTTTTAATTTTTGATAGTAATGATAATAATAATACTAATAATGATAATATTTATTACTATTATTTTATTGAAAAATTGTCGCTTGGGTCACTCTTAACCAAATGCAATTCCTCTGTTTTCATTTCCAAAAACAATTTCAAAAACAGCAAACCAAACTCATTTTTGAAAATAAAAAGCACATAATAAAATTCCTCATTTTCAATTTCAGAAACAACTAGTGACTCGCTTCTGAATCCTTAACCAAACAGGGCCTAATTTTCCATGACCCAAATTTACCAAGTTAGAGCCATGAGTGACTTTCATGATGGTGAGGTAGGTTTTTTTTTAAATAATTTTTTAGATCAAATTAGGATTGGGTGAAGAGAAGCCCTTTTGTTTGTGTATGTGCATGCCATTAGTATGGCTGATAATATGCTATTAGATATTACACATGCCTAACAAAATGTGTTTAGCTGTATTTGACAGTGTGTTGACACTTGCAAAAGAATTGATCTTTATTGGTTGAAGATGTGCCATAAGAACAAGTGTTATAGGAACTGATTACACATTCTTCTAATTGTTGGTTGTTAGTTATTTCTTTCTATCGTTCTTCCGTACTCACAAGCAAAAGCACTAGCAATATATGCATGCATATAAACTGAAATGAAAATTCTGTTTCTTATACTAGAGCATGAATTCATCAAATAATTAGTACTAGCTAAAGCATATGTTGATTTCTAATTCAATCTATAACTCATTTGAGTTCACCAAAAAAAATGGTATGAGTCTTGTTTGCTTGCATATAATTTTAAAATTTTTTCTATCAACCAATCAAATTTGTATTGACTAATCTGGTGGTGCATTTCTGATGCTGAAGTTTGGATTACCTTATCTAGAAGGGGCAGCCTAGTGCATATGGCTCCCACATCAGATGAATCAACTTTACAACTCCCACCCTCACCCCCAACCTACTCCCACTCCCTGCACAGTGTGGAGAGGCTGTTTTCCACAATTCCAGCCTGTTATTCCAGCTGACATTGGACTCATCAATGATAACTGAGTTCTAATTTTACAGGATGACAATCGGTATAGTGCTGGCAGAGGAGCACATAAAAATTTGAAACGTGCTGAGAAGGCTAGGATTCTGGTTGGAAAGATACCATGTGAGCTCCGAATAATCATCCATTTTTATAATTTTGCATGTATTTACTTTTTCATTTTTCAACCCATCATGTATTACATCTAAAGAAATATAATGTTAAGTTAGATTATATTGTAGATGATAAATAGCTTAGCCTTTTGCTTTCACTATTTCATTCTTCATAGAGCTGCTAACAATATGTCTGGATTTTTTTTTTCCTAGGGAGGGGGATAAGAAAGGGAAGTTTCTACTAAGTTAAAACTTGAAAGAATACAAAACAGAGGGCCAGAAATCCACAAAGGAAAGAAACTTTCAAAAAAATACAATGAAGCAAAACAGTACTAAAAAAAAGCTCACATAGCAAAGATCTCCAATCACTGAAAAAATATTACAATGAAGCAAAACAGTACTCAAAATAGAAGTTAATATAACAAAGATCTCCAATCACTCTAAATACGATTCAATGTAACTCTTGGAAAAGCATTAGCTGCTGTTGCCTAAAAGGAAGCATAGAAAATAACCCTATTTCAAAGCAAATGAATGGAAGGGTCTTGTCCTGAAAGATTCTCGAATTCCTCTCTAGCAAGCACATCACACCATGACCATTAAAGCAAAATAAAGTATAACACTATGCTGTTTCCTGTTGAGTTGCAGTAGGTGGAGATCGGCAGCCACCAACCCAGCTGCTTCTGTTGAATTTGGAGACTGGCAGCCACCATCACCAACCCTGCCCATCTTCATTGAAATTAAGCCAACCACCTTTGAATTCCACCCCCCATCCATGACTGTATATAGCAGATGTGTGTGTGTAATCGTGTGCAAGAATTGTGTGGAAGAGTGTGTGAGGAACAGAGTGAAATTGTGTTGGTTGAGAGAGAGAGTTGAGTTGAGCAGTGGCTCCTCCTCCTTGTAATTTTTTCTCCCAGTTATAGTGAGTTTGGTGTGCTCCGTGGACGTAGGTCAGATTGGACTGAACCACGTTAAATCTGGTGTTCCATTTTTCTTTGTTTATATTTTGCTTGTGTGTGATTGTTGTTCTTAGATCCCCTAATAATTGGTATCAGAGCTAGATCGAAGCCTTTGCCCAGTATCTCAAAACTGAGTTTTGAGACCACCATCGTGTTCCTCTTGTCGAGACAAAGTCAATGATGCAAACTGGAGCTCGAACGGAGGTCAGACGAGCTTGCATGTGCCCACACGCGCCACCTGCAGTAAGCCGTCGTTTCCACGTGCCTCTAGGTAGTCGGCGCGTAGCTTCACGTACCATCATGCGCCCCCACACGCCGGCAAGCTCACAACGAGAGTTGAAGGTAGAAGAAGGCTGACCTCAGCGTCCGAGTTAGCACTTTGTAGTGCCGCGTCACGCCACGTGTCGTCCAGTCAGTCGGGACCCACTGCCACGTTAGCATTGAGACCCACTGCCATGTTAGCACTAGGACCCACTGCCGCGTTAGTGTTGGGACCCACTTTTGCCACGCCAGTAGGTGGGCCCCACATTGCCACGTCAGCGAACGACGTCAATTGACTGCTTTAGTAACGGCGTTAGCATATTCCGTTAAAGAGGAGAATATTCCGTTAAGTTTATTGGAAAGTTGACCTGTTTGACCGTAAAGTTTGACTAGGTTTTCGGAGTCATTTCAGGTTCGCTTTTCTAACGACTTGAACCATTTCTAAGATTTTTGGTCGTTCCGGATCCAAGCGTGCTGTCTGTTTGAGTTGATTCCATCTCTAGATAGGCAAATCAGAATGTCGAATGAAAAGAGCTCAAATATCGAGATGTTTGACGACACTAATTTCGGTTTTTGGAAGATGCAGATTGAGGACTACTTGTTTGGTAAGGAGTTGCACTTACCATTGAAGGCAAAACCAGAATCCATGAAGGAAGGCAAGTGGGAGTTGCTTGATCGAAAAGCTCTCGGAGCGATCAGGATGATACTGGCAATGTCTATTGCTTTCAATAACAAGCACATGACACCTACCAAGTTTTTATGGATGCGCTCTCCAACATGTACAAGCAGCCATCAGCTACAAATTAGGTACACTTAATGAAAATGTTATTTACCATGAACATGTCTGCAGGTGAAAATTTTAGTAGATATCTGAATAATTTCAACGAGCTGTCTAATCAACTCGCCTTAGTTGGAATTACGTTTGATAGTGAAATTCATGCCTTACTGATTCTTAGTCAGTTGCTTGAGAGTTAGAAAGACATTGTTACTGCGATTAGTAGCTCCGCAGGAAAATCGAAGCTGAATTAAGACGAGGTCATCAACATGATTTTGACGGAAGAGATCAGGATGTAGTCAAACAATGCCTCCACTTCAAGTTCAGCCTTATATGTGGAAAGCTGAGGGAAAGGAAGTTGGCATGGGTGATCAAACAATCACGGTAGATCAAGGACCAGGCGGTCCAAATTCAGAAATCCTAGAGGTTCCCAGGGCACAAAGAACATTGAGTGCTAGAACTGTGGAAAAACTGGGCATTACAGAAACCAGTGCAAAGGTCTAAGAAAGAATCTGAGGCGAAGACAGAAGAAAATCTCGCTTCTTCTTCAAGAGAAGGAGATGCACTGATATGCTCTTTGGAGAGCAAGTAGGAGTGTTGGGTCTTAGACTCCGAAACCTCATTTCATGTCACTTGCAGCAGAGATTGGCTAGAGGAGTATACACCAAGTAATTTCGGTAAGGTGTACCTTGGCAATTATCAATCTTGCGACATAGTCGACAAGGGAATTGTGAAGATCAAGATGAATGGGTCCGTAGATGTCAAATGTATTCTAGACCTGAGAAAGAACTTGATCTCAATTGGATAATTGGCAGATGAGAGATACACCACAACATTCATTGGTGATGAATGGAAGATGTCAAAGGGTGCATTGACGATTGCACGAGGTAAGAATACTGGAACACTTTATCTGACCTCTAATGCCTGCATGTCTATTTCAGTTGCTACAGGAAATAATGATAGCAACATTTGGCACCAATGACTCAATCACATGAGCGATAAGGGACTTAGGGTGATGCACTCAAAGGGAAAATTGAGTGGTCTACGGTCAGTAGAGATTGACATGTGCGAGGATTGCATACTCAGGAAGCAGAAGAGGGTCAGTTTCCAGACATACACCTGTACCCCAAAGGAGAGACAAGAACTAGTCCACTCCCATGTATGGGGACCGACAACCATCTCATCCATAGGCGGAAGGAATTACTTCGTGACATTTATTGATGATCATTCTCGGAAGGTATGAGTTTACTTTTTGAAACATAAATCAAATGTGTCTTTGATGCTTTCAAGATTTGGAAAGCAATGGCTAAAAATGAAACTAGTTTGAAAATCAAGAAATTGAGAACCAACAACGGTGGTGAGTATGAAGACACCAAGTTCAAGAAATTCTGCTATGAGCATGGTATCGAGATGAAAAGAACTGTGCTAGGTATGCCCCAACACATCGACGTAGCCGAGCAGATGAACCAAAGTTGACTGAAAGAGCCAAAAGCATGCGTATACAGTCAGACTTACCAAAGTAGTTCTGGGTAGAAGTAGTCAACACGGCAGCATACTTGATTAACAGGAGTCCATTGATACCATTGGACTACTGTCTATCAGAAGAAGTATGAAGTGGAAAAGAGATGAAACTTTCACATTTGAAAGTTTTTGGTTGTGTTGCATATGTACATATCAATGATCATGTCAGAAACAAGCTTGATCCAAAGTCCCATAAATGCACCTTTGTCGGTTACGGTGAAGATGAGTACGAGTATTGCATTTCGGACGATGAAAACAAGAAGGTGATCACAAGCAGAGACGTGATCTTCAATGAAAAAGTGATGTACAATGACAGACACACAACAAAACCCACCAAACTAGTTCAGAATGAAACAACTTATGTAGACATGGATGATGTCCCAAAAGGTGTAGGGTACAATATCAAAATACCGAGAATCTTTAGGCGGAGGAATCTGTGGAGGAGATCGTCGCACCACCGCCTCCTACTCCAGCTCTGGAGTTTAGGAGATCTTCTCGGCCCCATTTACCAAATACAAGGTACATGGATTGTTTGCTTCTTACAGATGGAGGAGAGCCTGAATGCTATGATGAAACATGTTAGGTGGGAGATTTGAGCAAGTGGGGGCTTGCGATGAAGGACGAGATGAAGTTCCTCACATGCAACAAAATGTGGGAGCTAGTTTAGTTGCCTAAAGGTAAGAAGACTCTTCACAATAAGTGGGTATACAGGATCAAAACGGAGCATGATGGCTCTAGGAGGTACAAAACCCGATCGGTAGTCAAAAGTTTTGAGCAGAAGGAAGGAATCGACTACACCAACATTTTTCTACCAGTTGTGAAACTAACAACCATCAGATCAGTCTTAAGCATTGTTGCCTCGAAGGGCCTACATCTTGAGCAGTTGGATGTGAAGACGGCATTTCTTTACGGTGATCTAGATGAGGAGATTTACATACACCAGCCAGAAGGATTCTCAGTGAAAGGTAAAGCGAATCTTATGTGCAAGTGAAGAAGAGCTTGTACAGTCTCAAAGAAGCTCTCAGGCAATGGTATCGAAAAGTTGACGGCTTTATGCACATGTGAGATTTTCAAAAGTGCAACGTTGACCATTGTTGCTACTTCAAGAGGTATTAGTCTAGTTATATCATTTTGTTGTTATATGTCGATGAAATGCTAATCGCAGGACTAGATATAGAAGTGATCAGAAAATTGAAGTAGCAATTATCAAAGGAGTTTGACATGAAAGACTTGGGTTCAGCAAAGCAAATACTTGGGATGCGGATCTCCAGTGATAAGCAACATGGAACGTTGCGGTTATCTCCGTTGGAGTATATTAACTGTGTTTTACAGATATTCAACATGAGCAGTGCCAAAACACTAAATACACCATTGGCCAGACATTTCCGCCTCTCCAAGGATCAGACTCCCTAAACAGATGAAGAAAAGGATTTCATGGCTAAGGTACCTTATGCCTCAGCCATTGGAAGTCTCATGTATGCTATGGTTTGTACCAGACCAGACATTGGCCAAGCAGTGGGAGTTGTCAGTAGGTTCATGTCAAATCGAGGGAAGACTCATTTGGAAGCAGTGAAGTGGATCTTGAGGTACCTAAGAGACACTATTGATAAGTGCCTATGTTTCGACAAAGGAGACTTGAAAATTAAAGGGTATGTAGATGCTGATTTTACTGGTGAAGTTGATCACCGTAGAAGCACCACTGGATATGTGTTCACTGTTGACACAACAGCTATTAGTTGGATGTTACAAATGCAAAAGATTGTTGCCCTATCCACTATAGAAGCTGAGTATGTAAGAGTGATAGAAGCCAACAAAGAGATAATTTGGCTTCAAGGTTTGTTGACGGAGCTTGGAATAAAGCAGGAGAGGAATGTTTTGTATAGCGACAGTTAGAGTGCGATACATCTGGCAAAGAACTCTGCATTTCATTCTAGAACCAAACACATTGGACTTCGTTATCACTTCGTCAGATCTCTATTAGAGGACGGAGTGCTGGCACTTAAAAAAATTTAAGGTAGCAGGAATCCAGTAGACATGTTGACAAAGGTAGTGACTATAGATAAGCCGAAGTTGTGCTCAACTTCAGTTGGTCTTCATGCTTGAAGACAGATGTGAGCACATCATTTACCTATACACTGGTTGAGATGGTGCCTCTGTCTCTAAGTGGGAGGTTGTTGTGTTGTAGTAGGTGGAGACCAGTAGCCACCAACCCAGCCACTTCTGTTGAATTTGGAGTTCGGCAGCCACTTTCACCAACCCTGCCCACCTTCATTGAAATTAAGCTAACCACCTTTGAATTCCACCCCCCATCCATGGCTATATATGGCAGATGTGTGTGTGTGTAATCGTGTGCAAGAATTGTGTGGAAGAGTGTGCGAGGAACAGAGTGAAATTGTGTTGGTTGAGAGAGAGAGAGTTGAGTTGAGCAGTGGCTTCTCCTTGTAATTTTTCTTCCAGTAATAGTGAGATTGGTGTGCTCCGTGGACGTAGGTTAGATTGGACCGAACCACGTTAAATCTGGTCTTCCATTTTTCTTTGTTTATATTTTGCTTGTGTGTGATTGTTCTTAGATTCCCCAACATTTCCTTATGCTAAAACCCCAAAATCTAGCGGGAATAGCTCCTCTGCAATAGCCAGACAAGCCAATAGTCCACATCAATGTTGAATGGAAAATTCTTCAATTTCCATGCAAAAGGAAAATGCAAAATGAGATGAGTAACCATTTCACTATGCCTAGGAGGAGAATGTGACTTATGGAAGCATTTTTGCTGTTATTGCTTATCGTCTTGGTGACAGAATCCCAGGCTATAAAGTCTAGTTGCAGTTATAGGAAAGTTGGATTTAATTTGAAGTCGTGAACATAAATGTTTTGTTCCTTGGCTTATTAGGATGTCTAAATGAATGTTGGCTTTAAGTCTTTGTGAGGTTCTACTTTCTTATATATTAATATATGTGTTAGATTACTACTTTACCTAAAAACTTAAACTATTAGGTTGTGGGTCAACAATGTATATCAAGCTTTAACTCTCCCTTGCATGTGCAGCCCAACAGCATGTGGAGAGATAAAGAAAAGATAACATCACCCACTATAGGGAATATAATAATTTTTTAAATACCACACAATAAATGCGGGCAACAAGATTAGAACCCAAGACCTCCTGGTAGCCAGCTCTGATACCATGTTAGATTACCACTTTATCTAAAAGCTTAAGCTATTAAGTTGTAGACCAACAATGCATATCAAACTTTAACAATATGGATTGGAATTTCAAGATTTATGGATGTTCAGAGAAAATTAGGGTTTGCATCTGCAGCAGTTGTTGCTTGCCACAGAACATTTCTTCTGAAGTGACAAGTTCAGGACACTTTCTTTTCATGTCACATTTTTGGTCAGTAGCGCTTGAACCTGCAAGATTGGGAAACACAAACATTAAAATGCAAAAGTGAAAAATGATGCAAAAATTGTAGTGTATAGTTTTAAACTAGGATATGTACTCTGCTGAATTACCCAGCTGACTTTACTGGGAATTCACGGAATGAAATTCCAATCTGTAAATTAGCTGGCTGATTGAATGGTCAATGCTTATTTTTTTTTAGAAAAAACAATTAGCAGAGGTGATGCTGGGGAGTGTGTTTCAAACCTGTGACGTTGAATGGTAGGTGAAGCAGTTCACCATCAGGCTGAATGTTGATCCTTAGTAAGAGGAATAATATTCTATTAGTTATGCTTATTCGATGATCCTACAATACATTATACAAAGGTAAAATTTGCTAAACTTTGGTGGCACTTCAGACTATATCACATTTTAAAGGTGTCACACTCTTGTGCTCTCAATCTGGTTCACCCCAAGTATCCTAGGTTTCAACTTCAGACTCTCAAAGTTTTGGAAGTGCATTGTTTCTTGTTTCCTGTGCAAATTTAGTGGCAGATCTTTTGTCAGTTACATAAGCTCATTGTGACCAGGGGTATGCAATAAAGAAATTTAAAGATAATGAGGGCCTGAAACAGCTGTGGAAAATCATTTTCCATTTTTAGTTTTCCAAAGAATTACAAAAATCCAACCTATTTTTCAGTTTTGCAACATTTGTATCAAAAGAACTGGAAATTCTTTTTTGGCAGTATTCACCTGTGGAAAAAAGTTTTATTTTCTATTTCCAATTTTTTAAATAATTAATAAAATTCTACCTTTTTCTTCCAATTTTCTAAATTTGTATGGAAAGTTGGAACACATCTTTTTATTGTTTTCTAGATTTCTGGTTTCTTATGCAATTTTTGGAAATTGGAAAACAAGGTCTCACTTTGTAATTGTTTGGAAATCTAGAAATGCAAAAAATGGACTGTTATGGGCAACCAGACAAATCCATTATTTTCTATCTTTTTAATATCAAATCTTAAAAAACTGAAAAATAAGCTAGCATTTTTCTAATTCTTTGAAAATGTAACAAATTTCTAATTCTTTGAAAATTTAACAATGGAAATGAAAACTGATTCCCGCAACTAAATAGGCTCTGAGTTTTTCCATCTTTATGCTCTCTTAGATGACAAAGATCCCCTGCTTTAGAGAATTCTAAGAGTAGTTCAGTTGAATAGACAATTTTTTTTCCTCTCTTTTAAAATTTTTATTATTTTATATAAAATAAATTTTTATTGTTCTTGATTTTTGAGGAGCCAAAAGTGGTCAACCTTATGGTTATGGTATGTGTAACCAAAGTATGTACTGCAGCTCCCATTGGTAACTTTAACATTACTTTTGGGTTTGAAAAAAAATTGTGAGGGTCATTGCAATTGTGCAATGCTGAACGATTCTTTGAAGCTGCATAAATTAGGTTTAAAGGTGAACATTATTTTATAGGAAACAAAGGATGAAGCATACATGAGAGAAAAAGTCCAATTATGTGTAGGAACACTAATATTACAAAATGACTAATATACTCTCAAAATAGACAAAGAACAGAACAAATTGTGGCCTTTTGAAATCTTGTAGTCGAGTGAGAGTGGATGGGAGGTTGGACATGTGGAAGAGGGTTTACTTGTTTTTAGGGTGTTGTATTACTCTCATCAATGCTTCTTTTTGAACATCCTTATTTATTTTTTGGTCCATCTTTTAGAATTTTTGCAAGTGTGGTGAGGGTGGCTAGAGATCTTCTATGGTTGGTTATCGGGTGGTTTTATGGTAACAAGAATCATCTTGTTAGTTGGGATGTGTTGGAAGTCCTAAGTCAGAAAGGGGTTTGGAACTTGCTAATTTGGTGTAGAAAAATTCTCTTTAGCTGGAAATGTTTATAGAGGTTCTCTCAAGAGCGATTCTATGGCACAAAGTTGCAATAAGTATGGAGTTCTTCGGAATGGGTGGGAGAGTAGAGGTAGTGGTAATGTTTCTCAAGTAAGTCCTTGAAAGTTTATTTCTTAGGTTTCTCTTTGTGCTTTCATCATACTTGATTCAAATTTCATAGTTGTAATAAAATTTGTTTTGAGAAGATTTGTTTTTAGGTGAGTTTTAATTGTAGACTTTGGAGCCTTAGCCTTTTAGGCTATCTTTTGTTCATAATCCTCCAATCACATCTGTTTAACATTCTTTGCGTTAACGGTACTGTCCTTCTGCACTTCACCTTCCTCCCACACTTCAAATATCACCGGAGACTTTTCCACACCTCCTGGCTGTTCTAGTTCCTTCACGTGAGACTCCACAGCCTTCGGCTTTGCATGAATGGGCGTCGGGAGGCTTGTGTGTCCTTCTGCTTCCTGTTTCTCCTTCTCTCCACATCTTCTTTGGCACACGAGTAATTTCTTTATCCCTCCTGCCCTTATTTTCTCCAGCTCTGCAAACTACCTCTGTATGTCCTTGATGGCAGCATTTGGAACAATAGAAACCATGCTTCTCATACCGTACCTCCTGCCAAATCACTTTATTATTTGAAACAACAATGGGGAATCCCTGTACCGGTTCTTCTTGAAGGTCAATCTCTACACATCTCTGTGCATCGGACGTTCTAGTCCTATTCAATGTCGCATTATCAACTCCTAAAAATTGACCAAATCTGGATGCTAGGATTTGAAGACAATCCAGGCGATACATATGGATCGGCAAGCCAGGTAGTAATATCCATTGGGAAGCCAAAGGAGACTCCTTTTCCAGATCAAAGTCTTTTGTCTAGTGAAACAATCGAAACGAACACCCATCTATTACTCTACCTTCACGGGCCCATGCATGCACAAAGTCCCTCTCAGATCTCAACTGTGCAAAAAACATGGTGACTGTCCATGAAACTAACCGTTGGAATTTCCAATAATTCCCAGGTTTTAATCACAGTAATTCTGATGACATCTATTGAGGGCCTAGAGTGTGTAAATTTCAGGATCAAAGCAAATCGGAATTCCTCAGCCACTTTTGTTATCTCCATCTCTGTAAAAATGAAGCCCTTCTCCCCATTGATATCCACAAGGTAACGCATTGACATTTTTAACGTAGGCACCACCGTGTTTGTTATCATTTGAGAATACGTCTTTTTGCTGGTATCTCCAAGTTCAAAAGTCCCCACCGATGGGGGAGTCACTGGTGGAAGGGTTGCTGCCATGGCCAACCCAGGAAAGTAGCAACAAACACAGAATTCCTCTTTTGCCCAAATGCTTTAACCCAGAGCCCCTATTGTGAAGTAGTTGAAGAGAGACATACCTGATTGAGGATGTTTCGGGTACCAGTAGAGGCGGCGAGGTGGAAATTTGACCAAAGGGCTTGTTGAATTCAATGTCCTTGGCAGGTGGCACATTGGAGATCCGGTAGGCGGCGAGATGGGCGACCGACTATGGTTGCGGCCAGTGACACAACTCTCTTGCAAATCGTGCACAGCAATAGGAGGCTGTGGATGCGGGATGCGAGCGGGAGAGAGGATTGGGATGCGCGAGATCTTTCGGGACAAGCAACCGGTTATGGTTGTGACAGGCGGCGGGCGGCGAGTAGCTCTCCGGCGAATTAGATGGGAGTAGGGGGGAACGTGGAGGTAGTATCAGAGTGTGTTCAACTCCCAAAATTAGATGGGACATCTTCGCCTACTTATGCATCAAACCATGATATTGATAGTCCTCTGGGTCCGTTGAGTAAGAACAAACTTTACCACTCTGATTCGGATTTACAGGTTTCTTTGGCAACATTGAAGGACCAGCTAGGACAAAGTGTGCGTCATTCTCGATGGGTGATTACCCGCCCCGCAAAACTGAATCTATGATTGACACAATGCTAGTGTGGAATGTAAGAGGTTTGGGAAGATCGAGGAGGAGGTTGAAAGATTTAGTTAGACGTCACCGAGTTGCTATTGTAGCTATTGCTATTGAGACGGTTTGTATGAAGGCACCTCTATGAGACTTCTGGAGTTTGCTTCTTTACCTCGTCTAGTTTGAGGTTTGAGACGCCTTGACAAAATTGGTCTTCCTATTTTAAGAGTCTAATGTGTCATTTTGTTTTCGTTTTGTTCTTGTTCCGTTTTGTGTTTATCTGTTTGTAGTTTCGTTTGTTGGAACCTCGGTTTTCCTCCGCCATAAGTGAAGGGTTTTCTAATAAAGATAGGAGGTGCCGCCCTCTTAAAAAAAAAAAAAAAAATCCTCGCAAAGTTGCTATCTTTCTTGGCATTTTCGTTTCTTTCCTAATCTTAATGGAAAGAGGCCAATGAACTCACTATTTTGTTGACAAGAGTGGGTTCTTTTGCTCCCACATCGAGATGTGACTTTAGGATATGGAAAGGGGATGCTTTTGCTTCTTTTTCTTCTAATAATTCTTTTCTTCATTTATTGAAATCCCTTGTCCTTTCCTTTGAGTAATGCTAAAAGTTTCTTTTAAGATTAGGGAACTTTCGACTCCTAAGACTACATTTTGCTTTTGGAATGAAACTGAAGAAGCAAATTAATTGAGGTAGATAGAATCAAGGTAAGAATGAAATCATTGTTAGAATGCAATTATTGCATTTGATCTCCCAAGGGAACGAAGAGCTACACTTTTGCGACCCCTTTTTTCTTTCAGAGGTGTTCTTATCTCCAATTGTAGTTCCTTATTGCTCTATCAATGAATTTTTTTTCCATATATATATATGTATGTATCTGTGTATGTGTGTATATATATATGTATATATATAAATATATATATAGATCATTTTTGACACATAGAGACATACAGGCCGTGGATGCTACTTTCTTATTTGTGTCCTTGAATGACTTTAAAAACCTTCTTTGTGCAGCTCTTGGACACATAGATGCATACATGCCGTGGATGCTACTTTCTTATTTGTGTGTCCTTGCATGACTTTAAAAACTTTCTTTGTGCAGCTCTTGTTGAGAATTTGAGTGCAAAAGTTAAAGCATGGGAAATTGAGAAAGGAATCCCTTTTTTATATGATAAGGTGATTATTATCTTGTAATTACTCATTAATTGTCTGATTAATTCTGTAGTAGTTTCAGGTATTTTTTCCATTTTTCAGGTTCCTTTGTTGCAAACTTTGGAGGTATATACTGCACAACGGCATGAGCGGGAGGAGGAGAAACGTAGATCTCGGGTATGCTTATAGGTCCTACCATTTAAACTACTGTTACTTCATTCTAGTTTCGCATCTAGTTATATAGGGTTATTAAGGAGCCAAGAACTGTCTTATTATAAAAGGTCAGCCTGTTTCCTAGCAGTTGGAAGATGATGCCAGTTTTGAAAACTAGATTCAAGCTGCTTCCAACTATTTTGGCTAGGTTGACAAGGGTTTGAAACCTAGTCATTGATTTCTGGCTTTCATTCTTGAGTTCCCACATGTTCCCTTAGACAACATGATTTTCCAAGCATTCTGAGGGCCCACATTAAGATCCCCCAAGTACCACGCTGTCAATGCCTTGCATTGATGATCAGATGATTGTTGTTCATATGTTTTGAATTAGGTATGTTGTGTTTCTTCCCCATTCGGGAAATTAAAGTTCACCTTTTAGATTAAAATGGCATGCTCCAAAATTTTATGCTCATCTTGACATATTATGTTGTGATATGTGATATGCACTGTCACATCCATTTATTGATAGGTTTAGATTTATGAACTTGTGGATTTTTGAGTTTTATATATTGATAATGTCATTCGCACAATAAAAAATGCATGAAATGATCCAAATACCCATATTTTGTAGTTGGGCTTCCAGCTGGGTTTTTTCAAGGGTGTAATTGGGTATTTTTAGAGAGATGGAAGAGAGGCCAGGGAACATGTTCTGTGTCTCGGGCATATGGTTTGCTTGTCTTGGGAATAAGAAAACCGTATGGTGAGGAAACCATAATTTTATGAAAATTTCCTAGTTCCTCCTCTCTTAGTACAACTCTGGAAAGAATTTCTGAACACGTGATGAACAGGAAAGCCGATAATAAGTCCCTTTGACAAAGGCCTCATTCAGGCTTGAAATGACAGAATTGGACCACCATTAGGACTGGGAATGGAGTGAAAATGCATTGCAATGCACAGTTGATGAATTTTTTGTCACATTACTTATTGAAAGTGTCATGTCATTAGCCTTGTTTTCCTCTCTATTTAAAATAATAAATAATATGAATACGCGGGAGCTTTGTGCACTGGGCTCCCCCCCCCCCCCCCCCCCCCCCCCTCTCCCCTTCTCTTTTTTTTTTTTTTGTATTTTACAAGACTCAACGATGCAGTTATTAACTTTCCACTTACACAAGATATTTGTAAAATTTGGATGCTATGGCCAATTTCATGACTTTATTGGTTGCAAGTAGATGATGTTAGAATTATCATGTTAGGAGGTTCAACCATGTACTTCGGTTCAATTTACTAATTCCATGTTTGTAAAATTTCGCTTTGAATTGCCAATTTATAAGCCATAAGTAAATGGTATTAGAAATATTTTCTTATACTGCAGAGATTGTAAGAAAGCAAAAAAATGTTCTAATTTGTCTGGTGCAATGGTAAAGTCCCTGAGGCCTTCAAGCACACGTGTGTGGTTTGAGAGTGGCTTCTCCATGCAGAAGTGCCGAAGGTTAAGACTATCTTGATAACCCCTCTCATGTGTAGTCTACTTTAGTGCATATAAATAGTTGCCTCATGTGTCCCAAGTCCCTTTTTTTGGGTGAACGATACCGAAACCCACTGTCCCAGCAGGCAAAGGAAATGATGACATGGATGCAGTTCATGTGAGAAAAATGAGGGTGTTTACTGTTTTATACACAACTCCAACAGTTTATTTTTATCTGCTGGATTGATTCTATTGAGAATTAGTGTCTGTTACTCTGCATACATGTGGTAGATGGGATTGTGCAGATGGCGACTTTAGCCAATGACTGATACTGTGTGAGCCTACGGATTTCTACACGAGAATCAACCATAAACCATTGTGCACATGTGCAGGAGCAGAAACGGCTGCAAGAACAACTTACTACAGAGCAAGAGGCACTGTTTGGTTCCAGACCTACCATAAAAAAGCCTCTGGGTCAGAGCATTGCAGCTAACACCACAATTGGAACACCAGTTGGTCGGCGTGCACTGACTCCTTCAGCCCGTCATGGGATATCGGGTGGTGGTAAGGAACGTAGGGACAGTGGCAAGCTTGGCACTGTAATACCTGTAAACTATGTTGCTCTTACAAAGGATGATTCACTCTCTCAAGGCAATTAGGCTCTCTTTTCTCTCTCATTCTCTCCTTGAATGTCTGCATGCACATGGGTGTCGGGGCTGAGATATAGGGAGGTATTGCCAATTGAAAGCTTTAGGAATGGGTTTTGATGATTTGATTGATTGATAAGGTTCCATAATGATGGCCTTGGTTATATAATCTCTTATACTAAATGCATATTCTCTCTCTCTCTCTCTCTCTGACTTGATGATAAATTCTGATTGTGGATTCTCAGGCTAAAATGAATGTGTAATTTTTTTAAATTTTTTTTTCTCATGAAACATGTGGATCTTTTTTTGTTTTTTTCCCCATATGATGACGAATGCTAAATTTAAAACTAGCTTATATTAATTTCAAGATAGGCAATTGTTGGGGTTTGTCCCATATTGGTTGTGGAAAGGGCTTGGGAGTCAGTTATTAAGTGAGGGAAAATCTTATTCCATGTGCTAACTTTTGGGGTTAAAAAGACTTAAGACCACCCAACACTGGTATCAGAGCTTGATTCACGAACATTCTCCCTAGTATGTCGTGTTGGGGGAGATCTCGATTGCCTTGCCGAGAGAGACCTCAGTGTGTGAGTGGGAGATTGTTGGGGTTTGTCTCACATCGGTTGTGGAAGGGGCTTGTTGGTCATTTATTAAGTGTGAGGGAAAACCTTACTTCATGAACTAATTTTTGGGATTGAGAAAGCCCGAGACCACCTAACAGCAATATGGGTCTATGCATTTATAGGGCTGTGCAGGCAGTTTTTTATGTCAAGGTAGGTAAGATAATTGCTGTCATGGGAGACGTGTTATTCCTAGGGCTAATTTGAGTGGTCTGATGTTTGTATTGGAGGTAGGATCCAGTTTTTGATGTGCGTTCTGCATAATGTCAATATGCACAATGAGTAGGCTGTATGGTTGAAATCAGACTTTTTCCGGATATCCTTGTTTCAAGGTCAACCTACTCACTTGTCTAGATATATTTTTTCTTTTCTCAAATAAATTGATTAATTAAACTCATGTTTCTATAATTAGTTGATTCCTTTAAACTCAAGTGCAGTATTAAAAAAATGAAAGTCTGCCTTGATTGAATATTGATTTGAGATTAGAGAGTTAAATTATTATTTTTTTAAGATAAACGTTTGTATGGGTTCATTAAAGTTGGTATCGTGTTACCTAAGGGTGTTGGTTTGATGTGCTAGGGATGGATAGGCCTGGCTAAGCTTTTGTGCCCATTTTGTGTAATAAAAATAATAGTAAATGTGAAGTCCTTGTTCATGGGCTAGTTGATTGATCCTTTCTTTAGGCCAAGTCAAGTAAAGCATTTTATTAACTCAAACTAAAAGAGGTGTTTTGCTCAGTCTTTGTCCTATGAACGTGAGAACAAATTTGGGGTAGGATAATTGTCATTACTATTTAATTTTCTCACATAAAATTTCATTCTTCCAAACAACTGCACTCGCAAAATCCCATAAACTATCAATCATTTTAATAATTTCTAGTAATTCGTTTTGTTTAAATTTACTTGAATTTAAATTTAAAACTAAAAAGTTAAGTTTTCAAACACTGGATGTTAAATTTAGATGTAAGCTTACTAAGGGCCTATTTAGAACTTGCAAAATATGGAATAAAAGAAGGAAAAGTATATAGGTATTTACTTTTATATTAGTTATCAAACAATGTGAGAGGCAACATAAATATAGGGTAAAATCTACCAACACTCCCGAAAATGACACTCCCTCCCCCTCCCCTTCCCCCCGCCCTTGTGTCTTGGAAAACTATCAACCCCCCCTGAGGTTTAAACTTAGCGAAAAATGAACCTTCCCATAGTTTACCATTGGTCAACCATTAAGTATATATATCAAAAAATGAATAAAATGATAAATTTATCTTTTTCTATTCACTTGTTGTAAGATAACTTAAGAAAATGACATTAATTTAATAAATTAAGTTGAAAAAATTGTTCATTTAAGTAGAATATGTTCTCAAAATTGGACTTGTAAAAGAATTGGATACCTAGTTCTCAAATTAACAAGTCTTACTGGCTTGGGTCAACTAGTTGGCATAAGCATGACAATATAATTAAATTATTATTTTAAGAATATGTAAACTAAATAATCTAATAATTTATAAAAAATACTTAAAAATTTTATTGTTCCAAAATTTGTTATATACCATTTACAGTTCAACTTAAATGACTAAATATATCTTTAAAATTAAATTATAGTTCAAAAATCAACTCATATCAACCGGTTGGTCGAATAGCCACTTGTTTTCCATGTTGAGTTGAATCTCATATTTAATAATATAGCAACTTGGATAAAATATAAATAGATTGGTGAATTGATTAGATCAAATGTCAATCAATTAATATAAATTTGGGTGCACTTTATTTATTTAGTACTCATTTTACATAGTGAACAACTAGCATTCAAGTTTAAAATTCTAATTTACAAAATATGAATTTTGAAATTTTAGTTTATGTTTTTTTTAGCATAATGTTTGATAGGTAATTTTGATTTATGAAATATGAATTTTTAAATTTTAGTTTATGTATTTTTTAACATTATATTTGATAGGTTGCTTGACAAGGGTTTTAAACTTATTCCTTGTATATATTTGTACAATCAATCAAATAAATAAATAAAAATTTTTCACACTTGCTTGCCTTAATTACTAGGGACCAGTGGGACAAAATGCAAAGATTTTGAAAGGGGACTTGATTAAAGGGGCAGTAAAGGACTCTTAAAAAAAAATAAAATAAAAATCTAGCTGAAATTTCTTTTATAATCAATTTTTTTTAAAAAAATAAAAAATAAAAAAATAGAAAAACCAATTCCCTTATTTTTTTTCCCTTTATTTTTTCTTTAAAAAAGGGTGACATCTCCATTTATTTATTGATAAACCCTCACTTTTGGTGGAGGAATACGTGGTTACAAGACAATCAAAGGGATAAACAAAAGACAAAATTTTAAGGGTCTCCCAAAAAGAACACCAACATCCAGTCAAAACAGGATTATAAGTCTAAGCAAAACAAAACAAAACATGAACCTACAAAACAAATCTTACGCAATAAAAAAATAAAAATAAAAATAAACAACAAAAATCATAAATCAAAACCAACAGGAAATCAGTTAAACATACCTCATATAAGTTGTATCCATCTTTTTCAATTTATACAACTCATTGATAATTCTAGGGACTACTATTTATAAACAAACAATTCCTCCCCATAACACCTTGGCGAGCCAAGGCATGTGCCACTTTGTTCATTTCTCTATACCAATGCTTAATCGAAAAGTCTACTTCCTCCAATAAACCAATTAGCTGTTTCCAAAAATCCCACAAATACCACAAGGAGCACCTACTGGATCTTATCCAATTTACAACAATATTCGAATTACATTCAATATCAATACTAGTATGACCCAAATAGTTGCGAATCTTTATTCTCTTGAACACAGCTCTCATTTTAGTTTCATTATTTGAACAAGAACTAACATATTTTGAAAAATAAAAAACAAAAGAACCTGTATGGTCTCTAAGGATACCACCACCACACGCCGGCCCTGGGTTCCCCAAACTGCTCCTGTCCAAATTTAGTTTCAACTTCGTTTGCCCCGGTTTTAGCCATCTCACACATTGTATTGTTTTAATTCTTTTATTCACAATTTGCACTTCCAGATTGTACAATGTTCGAAAATCAGCATTCTTTAACTAAGTCATTCCTGTCATGTTCCTGCTCAAAACCCCCACCCAATACTTAATAGACAACCACACATCTGTACTACTTTCCAATTTTCCCTCCATTCTAGCAGCACATCTCCTTCTCCACGGCCTCCAAACAACTAAATAAGGAATCAAACTCATTAATGATCCTAATTGAGAAAATCTAAAAGCCCTATTAAATCACATTTGGATTTTTTTTTTCAACTTTGTTATCCAACTTGCAAGCTCTGGATAATGTTATCTATCCATGAGCACATAGCGAGTAGGCAATCCCTACAGCTGTATGTAAAAGTTCTCCAAGTCAAGTCTATGCACCCTTGATATGAGTTGTCAAAATTTTTTCTAAATTTATAAAAATTAAAATTTAAGCCTTAAAATTTATGCTTCAAAATACTATCATAATCTTTTTATTTCAACTCTGACCGCTCATCCATCTTATATATGTTATCCTTTGAAGGAAAATTGGTGTCCGCTCATCCCTAGTTTGTTTCATTCCTTCTCTATTTTATTTTATTTTTATCTAAGGTAGTGTTTGAGAGCACGAATTTTAGATTTTAAATTAGAATTTATGTGAATTTAAAAAAAAATGTTATATTATATTTTATTCAAATATGTAATATGCGTTCAAACCTAAAATTAAAAACCTATATTCTCAAGCACAAAATTATTTCCATTACAGACTTTTAATTGAAAAAAATAAATTTTGTGTGAGCTTATTTTAATAAATAGTATTAAATCAATATATTATTCACTATTTTACATCATTATACATGTAATTTTATAATGTCATTATTATTATTATTATTATTATTATTATTATTATTATTATTATTTTGGTACATTTATTTAACCCTCAAACTTCCATAATACACCATGAAATTTGATGGAAACAACTTTAATAAACCATTCCAATAAGTAATCATGTTTCGTGGAGATTAAAGTGGTCCATTTGCAATTCTTTTAATGAATCTTAAATTCGTAGAGTGTAATAGCTTTATGTTGTGAATTGTGACTCACATTCTAAAAAGTAAGCATATAGAAAATCAGGGTGCAGCAGGGCAAATATTCGACGGTAGCCCTATGACTGTCAACGGTTTGGGGCAGTGTCTAAATGAATTTCTATTCTATCTGAAACCATCGACAGTATGGCTTGGAACACCCAGCGCAGATATCAAATTTTGAAAGGGAAACGTTAATATGGTTGGGATTTGGAGAGAAAAGAGAACTCTATACATATGTCGTATATGATATATTTAGAGTGTTGGTTGATAATTGTTGAGAGTTTTATTGAGAGAGTTCTTATATTGTTCTAGTAATTTGAATAAGAAGATAGTGAATCCTTACCATTTGCTCATCCCGTGGATGTAGGTATTGTCGAACCACATAATTTCTTGTGTCATTGTGATTTTTCTTGCTTTCATTTACTTCTCGTGGTTATAGATTGTTTTGTATATTCACAATTAAAGTACTGCATTGTGTATTTGATCTTTTATATATAAATATATTCTGCTGTGCAATTTGGGGGTTTTACACAATAAATTGGTATTAGAGCATTGATGTAATAGCCTCTGAATCTTAATCTGCGAAATTTGACGTTGCCAAGGAATTACAAATTGAATATGATTAGAACAACTTAATAACCTATTCCTAATAATAATACAAAGACTAAAATGCTGCTAATTAAATATATAGAACATTATATTTTATCTAACACTTTCTAGGATTCGAAGGGCAGTCGCCCTGAGGAAACCTCACCAAGAAGAGGAATGGGGTTGATCCATCTACCACCACAATGCACCAGATTGTATTAAGATTATTCAAATAGAAGTTTACCTGCAATGTGCAACGTGGCATCAAAACACAATCAGCTCAACTGTTTTTCAAACAAATTGGTTAAAGATATTTGTAATGGAAATGTCTTCCATAGATTTACAACTGGACAACAACACTCTCGGATCCAAAGACATATCTTTTAACTTGAGAGTGCCTTCCTCTACAGATTAGAAAAAAGGCTACACTCATGTATGTATGTATGTGTAACGACTGCGCTCATGTATGTATGTATAACGACCTGCTTCTTATTTAACATTTTTTTTTTCTTTTATCTCTATATATCATAAATATCATCTGTTTGAAATACTACTGATAATCCCCGGCTCAAAGGAGCACTGAGGAAAACCCTATTTGTCATACACCTAAGCAGCGATATACAAAAATTGGGAACTGCTACATACAATACCAGAAAACTGTAATATTCTGAAATATATTTACAATACAAAACACCCAGTGACGCTATCAAAATCTGAGAACTACCCCAAAACATTGGTATCTTATAAGCACCTACCCTTCCAGTGTGGCAGTACCAAATAATCTCTACCCGCAAGCCTGATCTGCTCGCCTAACTGGATCTCCTGAAAAACAATAAGTCACTGGGATGAGATGACGCTCAATAAGAGGAAATATGCTATTATTAGTGTGTGGCGGCTGAGTAACACATTTAAAAATACTGATATTGTAATATGAATAAGCTGGTAAACTGTACAGAATATATGTAATGTAATTTAAAGTATATCTGTAACGACCTACTTATCTTATCATATAATAAAACATATTTAACAATGTAGTCAAGCTGAATCCATAGGTAACGGGGACGCACCTGTCATACATAACGGAAACCTAGGCAGCAGTAAATGAAAATCGACATTCATACAACCGTAAAATACATAATACCATAGTCAACTACATTCCCAAAATACTATGTCTATATAGAATCTCCAAAAATACAAAAACATACACATATCTAGGAACCCACAACATAACTGTAACGCTCTAGAAAATGATACGCTTGCGGGTATAAAAAATATAATTTTTAATTTTTTTTAAAATTAATTAATTAAATAATTAAATAATTAAGTATTATTAAACTGAATTAATTAAATGAATAATCTAATAATATATATGTATATATATATATATATATATATATATATATATATATACATAGATAAATATAATATTAAAAGTGTATATATATATATATAATATAATATAATAAAGTAAGTTATAAAATATATGTATAACCTGTTAGGAATCTTCCTGAAGAAGATTGGAGATCTCCTGTGCCTCTCAGACTTGCAGTGTTCTCTGCGTCTCCGTCTCTCCTCGTCCCCTCTATCCCACTCTCCTCTATCTTGTCTCCGTTATTCGGTCGATCAAAAATCTGAAAATACCACTGATATTTCTACTGGAGCGGATCTGTCGTGGGAGCGGTGTAGGCATATCTCCTGGGGTAAGGTTAAATCTCAAACTTACCTCAATTTCTCTTAAATTATAAGCCTAATTAATGAACGGAAATTGTCAGGAGATTCGTGGGGAGATTCTCTACAATCTAGTCAGAGCAAGTTTTCGAAGTAGAACTCCGAGGTACCAATCCTAAATCGGGGGTAAGTTTGATAATTTAGACTTTTATAAGGCTATTTAGGGTATTCAAAACTTAGAAAAATTTTAGGGAAAGTTACTTTACAAATTATGACGAATAATATGGTGAAATTTGAATTTCAGAGTTCAGGGGTTTTTGAACACCTGGGGCGTAGGCCGGGGTGTTATCGGACTTTTTCAGGAATCAGGTAAGAGGATTAAGTTAAGTAAGTAATCTTATAAAATTTGAATCAATTTAATTGTTATATTTATATAAATATATTTATTTATTTATTCATTTTGGAATTTAAAGGTTATTTTGAAAATCAATCATTTAAAATGGATTTTACAAACTTAGGATATATGGTATGATATTTTTGAATAAAATGAACGGTGGAAAGCTTATTTGTTTATATGGATATGTTAAATATGAAAAATCGTGTGACAGATGATTTAATTTGTATAGATTATTGTATATCTGGATTTGGGATTTTGAAATACTAGTTTGTTTGAAAAATACTGGAAATGCTTGTGAAAATACTGGAACTGTTTATGAAATGCAGGAGTTTGAACAAACGGAAATGGTCGGGTGTTATTGGATTGGCCAAGGGCCAGGATTATTGTTTGACGACCGAGGGCGGAGTTTTAGTTGATAGCTATATGCCGGATTGTGTTTTGTGGCCGGGGTTCAGGTTTTTGGAATAACAGGAAATATATGTGAATTAACGTTTTAAAAGGTGATTTCTATTATCTAAATTGCATGATATGCTCTAGGAACCCTAGGGACCGGTGTATTGTGAGCACAGTAACGTTGCTAGTTAGATCATGTGCACCCACACTGTCTGGATAGAAGTGTAGGGGGTCCAGCCGACTGCCTGCGTGAGGTTGAAGTAAGGGCGTCGGACCTGCAACTTTGCTGTGGTTGCTTGCAGATGTGTTTGCAGAGGATGTTGTTTTTGACTTTTTTTGAGCTGATCACCCAGGCTTAGTCCAGCTTTCGGGCCTCACAACCCGTGCCATGGGGATGTAAATGGTGTGTTTGTCACAGGGAGTGTCTTATATACATATCTGTTAATTTATGTGAATACGGTTAATTAATAAGATAATTTTGAGGGCTTACTGAGAAAGGTGAGTGCCCTGGCAGCAGTAATGGTACTAGAGCAGAGGGAAGCTACTTGTGTGGCTGGGTAATCTTCCTTATTCTCGGCTAATTGTGTGTGTGAGTGTAAAATAAGAATGTTTTCATAAATGAGTTTATCTGCTTAGTGAACTGGTTATTTTCTATACACTAAATGCATGCTAGCCACACACTGACATTAACTAAGTCTTTCCCTTACTGAACTGTGTCTCACCCATACTTTACAAACTGTCTTTTGAGGGAATCCTAGAGATCGGGCCTAGCAGACTAGAGGAGCCGGGCTAGTGGTGTAAATTTTATGTAGGTAGTGTGTAGATAGAGATTTTATTTTTGTTTAGTTTTATAGGATGTAATTATGTGGAAATAGATATATTAGTGTATAAATATAGTTAGAACTCTAGTAATGTAATTTGAGGATTTTATATTTTATTTTCGCTGCGTATGTGTGTTTTATATTCAATGAATAAGGTATTAGGTACACTGACGTCACTAAAGTAGCACTCCGGGCCCATGTGACGGGTCGGGGGCGTTTCAATAACTTCCTGTCCCTATATCAAAACTTACCCTCTTAGTGGGGTAGTGTCACACTATCTCAACGGCGGCCTCGATCCGTTGATCTTTTTGGATTTCCTGAAAATTATTTAAGTTTGGGGGGTAAGACTGTAATAATCCAAAAAAAAAAAGTGCAGAATAATAAGAATGATTTTTTAGTTAGTATCAGAACGAAAGTGTTTTTCTGTTAGGATCGTTGATTTCATGTTTGAGGCCTAAGAAAGACCTTATCTAAGTGAGTGCTTAGAGACCATTGCGACTTAGTAACTCCCTAGAGGTCAACCTAGTTAAAATGAAATTTCATAAGATAAATAGGGTAGACACTCTTTGTATACATAAATAAGTACATAAAATAATGTTTTGACTGACATAATTTGTAGAAATATATGATAAAATAATAATAATATAGGAATCCTATGCAGGACCCACAAGACAGTGTGGGGCCCATATGAGTCCCGAAGTCGTGTGGGGGTCCACATGAGTCTCGAAACTATGTAGGGCTTATATAATCGTATGAGAACTATTGGAGTTATGTAGAACTCACTCGGGTTTCAAAGTTGTGTGGGGCCCACATGAGTTTTCAAAATTCAAATTTAATTATTTTTTTAAAAAATAAAATAGAACATAACTTAAAAATAATAACAATGATACTAATAATGATTTAAAAAAAATATTTTTTAATTAATTAATCAAGTAAATTAATTAAATGGGAGTGTCAGCAAGCACTCCCATTTCCCCCACATGATCCCCATCCTCATCCCATACTTAACCCATACCTAACCTATCCCTTGCCCATTCTTTAATTTAAAAAAAAATTATAATTTCACCTATCTCCCCACACTTTTACAAATTCTAATTTCTTCCCCAAAATTTTCTTATAAATAGGAAGCTCTCAACCTTCATTTTTCACAAAAAAATTTAAAGGAAGAGAATGATTAGTGAGTGAAAGAATTAGTGGTGGAGAGAGAATTTTTGAGTAAATTTTCACTCACACACTCTTTCCGATCTTATTTTTTAGAGATATTCATTGTGTTCGTAGCACAAGGTAAAAGAAGAGGTAAGTAAATTTGATTATGTTAGATTTTTATTTAAAATTTATACCCGAATTTATTTGTAAGTAAATTTCGATTATGTTAGTTAGTTTCATAAATTCTCTTAAGTTTATTTTTACGCATATTTAATTATACTAATTTTATTCTTAATATACTTGCATTTATTTTTGAGTTAAGAAATGTTCTAAACCCCTCGAGTATTTTACATCATTAATTTTTATTTAAGAAAATATTTTTTTCACGAAAATTATGTGGCATGAGTTTATTTATACGTTACATATTTTACGAAAATATGATTAAAGATTAGATGAGTTGATTTTTTTCGATGCATATTGCACGAAAATATGAAAAAAAAAAAATGATATTTTCATGATATTATTTTAATTATATAATAAAAACATTTTTAAAACCCCTTATGATTTATATGATACAGAAAATTGTGAATGCTCAATATCGTAACTTAAAGTTTAAACGGATCAAAGTGCACCTACACTGTTTACAGAGTGGTTATGTATGTTAGTGGATTTCTCCTGAATGCACACCTAGTTCCGGATCAAGACTTAATAAGGAAAATCTCACTTAATGAGTATGTACGTTGATTTAGTTTGGTCTGTTAGCTAGCTAAGTCTAATCTTTGGACTGCACAACTCAGTAATGGAGGTAAACATGACTTATAGCTAACAGGCATAAGGGTGATTTTTATAATATATGTTTATACATATTTAATTACGTGTACAGAGTTATTATTTTTGAAGGAAAAGTATATGTTTATGTGAAAAATGTCATTCTTGTGCCTAAATGACGATCTAAAAGAAACGTATAAGGAAAAGAATATATATATATATATATATATATATATGTATATAATTAAATATTTTTACAGTTTTAAAGTTAAAAATTTAATTTAACAGTCATAGTATATGATTATTAAATTTTACTGTTATAGTTGATGGTAAAAGTTTTATGCATAAATTTTTAAATTTACATTTATTTTAGAAGCACTTTTGAAGTTATAGTATTAAATATTGTTTTATGAAATTTTAAAAGCACATTTTGGCCACACACTAATAATAATCTTATTTACTTACTGAGCATCGTCTCACCCCAATGATATTTTACATTTTAGATAACTCTGAAGGGCATATCGAAAATCAGACACAGCAAGCATGCGGGTGGGGATAGAAAAATAAATTTTGATTAGAAATATTAGTATGATATCAATGCTTGTGTAATTTCTTTTCTTTTAAAATAAATGATTGTGATACAGTTAATTAGCATTCTGATTTAATAATAATTGAGTTTATTTACTTCCGCTGTAAATCAATGGTAAAAAGTAAATATTCCAAATTCTTTGGGGTTGTGATATTACAGTTGGTTTTAGAACAATAGGTTATAAGTTATGTAGACTTTAAGAAATAATTTACCAGAGCATAGGCATAACCATGATGTGGGTAAGATTGGGTAAATTATGATGTTTTTCTTTTGCCCATAACTTTGATTAAACTTTAAAGATAAGGTTATGATTTTAAAATAATTCTAGTCTTCCCTCAGAATGGACCTTAAAAACAACGTGAGTGTTGAAAGAAACGAGAATAATGTGGGGACTTGCAATGGAGAATACGTCAATGCTGGTGTTGCGTGATATGACACAAGTCATGGCGGAACTTCTGCGGAACTCCAAGGAACGGAATGGTCCACTAACCCATGAAGGTTGTATGGTGGAACAGTCAATCGAATGCACCTTCCGACTTTTGAGGGAAAAGCTGATCCAATTGCTGTAGAAGATTGGATGCAATCAATGGAAGAAATACTACGAGTCCTTCATTGCACAGACGAACAAAAGGTGTTATATGCTGCCTATAAAATGACTGGTGAAGCCAAACACTGGTGGAACTCGAAAAAGTTTCTCCTGGAGGAAGGACCAAATCCTATAATCCTTACGTGGGAGAGTTTTAAGGAAGTCTTCTTTGAACGATTTTTCCCCAAAACCACTAGAGATGCTAAGGTCAGGGAGTTTTTGGAGTTAAAACAGGGAAATATGAACGTACAACAATATGCAGCAAAATTCATTGAATTATCCTGGTTTGCGTCATATTTGGTTCCGGATGAATCATAAAAAGCCCGAAAATTTGAAGAAGGCTTGAACTCAAGGATTTATGAAATGGTAATAGTATTCGAGCTCGAAGACTTCTCCAAATTAGTAAACAAAGCAACGAAAGCGGAATAAAGTCTACAAAGGAGTGCGAAAATATCCGACCAGAGAAAGAGGCTCATGCCACAAGGGTTTTACTCTGGTAGAAATCAAGGATCTTGGAAAAGGAGCAACAACAACAACAACAACAACAACAAGAACAATAATATGGGGCAAGGGCAAGTAGTGAGGAATCCAAATAATGCACAATGCACCCCTTGTCCAAAATACAACAAAATACATAGGGGTGAGTGTCGGGTTGGATTAGGGGTTTGTTATTGGTGCGGTAAACTTGGTCACATGCAACAAGAATGCCCATAAAACAACTCCTTAAACCCAATCAACAAAGAGGAAGCAACCAGGCACCTCGAAACAATAATCAATAGAACACCGCTCAGGCGCGTGTCCATGCCCTCACTTTAGGAGATGCAGAAAATACTAATGATGTGATGATAGGTATTATTCCCATATTCTCCAAGAAAGTAGTAATATTATTTGATTCTGGAGCCACACACTCATTTATATCTACAACTTGTGTTAAAAAATGTGGGGTAGAGACTCAGCCATTAGAAACTGAGTTATTTGTGGGTACACCAACTGGAACCTCGGTAGTATGTAGAAAAATACTTAAAGGTTACCCAATTTGTGCTGAGGAAAGAATATTACTGGCTAACTTGATAGTATTTAGTATGCACGAGTTTGACGTAATTCTTGGGATGGACTGGCTAGCTTCTAGCTATGCTAGTATAAATTGCTATAATAAGAAGGTGGTGTTTAGACCTCCTAGAGAGTAAGAATACAAGTTCAATGAAACTTATGTATGCCCTTCACCACAAATATTGTCGGTTATCCAGGCAAAGAGATTACTCTTGAATAGATGTCAGGGGTACCTAGCATGCGTGGTGGAGGTACTAAGGGAAGAATTAAAGCTTAAGGATATTCAAATAGTAAGGGAATTCTCAGACGTATTCCCTGAGGAATTACCTGGGCTACCTTCTGATCGTGAAATTGAGTTTGTTATCGACCTACTACTAGGGACGACATCGATATCCAAAGCTCCATACAGAATGGCACCGGTAGAATTAAAAGAACTGAAGGAACAATTACAAGAGTTTCTGGACAAAAGATTCATCAAACTCAGTGTGTCACCATAGGGAGCACCGACATTATTCGTTAAAAAGAAAGATGGATAGATGAGAATGTGTATTGACTATCGGGAAATAAATAAAGTAACAATTAAGAACAAGTACCCAATACCTCGCATAGATGACTTGTTTGATCAACTCCAAGGAACACAAGTGTTCTCTAAAATTGATCTCCGATTAGGGTACCATCAAGTGAAAATCAAATCAGAAGATGTTTCAAAGACTGCATTCCGAACTAGATATGGTCACTATGATTCTTAGTCATGCCATTTGGATTGACCAATGCTCCTGCTGTTTTTATGAACCTTATAAATAGGGTCTTTTGTGAATATCTAGATCAATTTGTGGTGGTCTTCATTGATGATATTTTGATTTATTCAAAAAGCCCTCAGGAACATGAGAACCATTTGAGGCTAGTACTCAAAGTACTAAGAGAAAAGAAACTTTATGCCAAACTTAAGAAATGTGAGTTTTGGCTAGAAAAAGTTGCTTTCTTAGGGCACGTGATATCTAAGGATGGTATTTCTGTGGACCCAAGTAAAATAGAGGCAGTAGTGGATTGGGCGAGACCGAAGAATATTCATGAGATCAGGAGTTTCTTAAGTCTGACAGGATATTATTGTCGATTTGTGGAAGGGTTTTCTAAAATATCTGGTCCTCTGACGAGATTGACAAGAAAGAATGTGAAGTATGAGTGGAATGATGAATATGAGCAAAGCTTTCAAGAATTAAAGTAACGACTCATCACTGCTCCGGTGCTGACAATTCCATCAGGAGAAGATGTTTTTGTGATTTATAGTAATGCATCTCGGAAAGGGCTCGAGTGTGTATTAATGCAACAGGAGAAGGTCATTGCATATGCTTCTTAACAACTCAAGGTGTAACGACTTGCTTATTAAATTGATTTTTTTTATAATAGCAAATAACATACTCTGATACCATGATATTAACCTAAGCAGCAGGAAGCGGAAATCATACAAACATAACCATTATGTACAATACAAAATCAATACCAGAGTACTACTGTGTTTCCCAAAATATACACATATAACTTTTTTTCAAAAATTCCCTCAACTGTACTGGGATATACAAAAACGCTCCCAAAAATGATATTCACTCTCTGACAGGGCACTACAGACGCCCCTCTATTTGCAAACCTAATCTGCTTGCCTACCTGGATCACTTGAAAAATATTTCAACACTGGGATGAGCCAACGCTCAATAAGAAGAAATATGCTATTACTAGTGTGTGGCAAATGAGCTACTATATATCATGAAATATGTTTTCATATAAACATGAATAACTGAATACGAAAGTACCATACAAATAATAAAATACACCACCCCTTTTTCCCTATTGCTTGACATATCAGTATTATGGTTATAATTCAAAATTCTTCTAGTGTATATAGTAGGATCCTCGTTTTTGTAAATCCATACGTAAGTAATAGTAACTGAAACTGTTCCCTGTGGCTATCTGTGTCATGACATGCCCCTCATAACGAGGTTGTGTGGCCCGTAGGCTGGATTTACCCTGGCTGGCCAACCAGGAATAAATTACTGCACTCCGTCAGTCGACCTGCCCACCTCAACCCATATCTGGATGGGGAGCCTAACCTCTTCAAGGGCCTAGGTGGTCGACTGTACCACGTATTATCTGAATAGGTGGTTGCACTTATAAAGTAACATAGTATCTATAGCAACGGTTCCATGCTCTGTAGCTGCAAGTCCAACAGGGTCTGATATCATATAATATATTTCTATACATATCTATCTGATTTACCATAATTCTGAAGTAATCATATTAACCATGATGATGCATAACGTACTGAAATCTGAATAATCATAACATGGAACTGCATATTCGTAATACTGGAATTTGTATAATCATGGTACTGAAATCCATAAAATCATGGTACTGAAGTTCACATAATCATAGTACTTAAATTCGTAAAATCATGGTACTGAAATTCCTAAAAATCATGAAACTATAATTCGTAAAACATATCCTCGTACTACATACATATTCACAAGCCACACCATACTTAATACATAATTTTCATAAATAAATACACTGTATAATATTTAGAATTTTCCTAGCATAGCATATTTCTCTTACCTTAACTTTGAAAAGCCCCTACTGTCCTTTAACTCAATACCCGTAGGGCTTCTTACAAAACACCCTGAAACCAATATTTGCCAGAACTAAACATAAGTATTTTTCCACCTATATCATTTCCTATAACTATCAAGAAGTCAAAAACTGGATAAAAGACTTTACCCTGAAATTGGGATGATTTCCAACTCTGTTTCCCCGATGATCCGCTTAGGTAGATGCGTAGAGAACTCCACCTGGAGCGTCGTGGTAGCTTCGGATCGTCGATCTGGCGACTGGTGGGGCTGAAAACGAAGAGAGAAGGGAGAGAGAGAGCGGTGAGAGAAATGACGAAATCTTGGTTTTCCCCATTTTTATACTGCCGGATTCGTTGACGAGACACGTCACCTCGTTAACGAGTCCTTCACAAAATTCGTCAATGAAGCCCTGTATTCGTCGACGAATTTCAGACCGCCCCAGACCCTCTCTCGGTATTTTCTCATTGACAAAGCCTTGTGTTCTTCAACGAAATTCTGAAGACCTTCGTCGACGAAACCCTGTGTTCGTCGACGAAGTTTGGCAGTTTTCTGAAATTTTTTATTATTTAATATTATCTTCGCGTTCGTCGACGAAGTCTACGACCTCCTTCTATTTCTGTATCTATTTTCTCTCCCTTTTAATTATTAAAATGCTATTATTCTTCAGGTCACTACACAAGGAGTACGAGAAGAATTATCTAACACACGATTTGGAACTGGCAGTTGTGGTATTCGTACTAAAGATCTGGAGACACTATCTGTATAGTGAAAGATATGAGATTTTCACAGACCATAAAAGTCTCAAGTACTTCTTCACACAAAATGAATTAAACATTAGACAAAGAAGATGGTTAGAATTAATCAAAGATTATGATTGCACCATCAACTACCACCTGGGAAAAGCCAACGTGGTAGCAGATGCATTAAGTCGAAAGTCATTGAATGCATCAGTCTCAGCAATGGTGACCCAACATCAAATCATGATGGATCTAAAAAGATTTGGTGTGGAAATAGCGGAAGGAAATCATCAAGCTCTCATCGCTAATCTAGTAATCCAACAGATCTTACTGGAAAAGATTAAGGCTACACAGATAGAAGATGCAGAGCTAGTGAAGATTACGAGTAAGGTACAAAGTGGACTGAAGAGAGACTTTAACATCTCTGACGATGGAGTTTTGAGATTTCAAATTAGATTGTGTGTGCCCAATGACAAAGATATCAAAAGAACAATCTTGGAAGAAGATCATTGATCTCTTTATACAGTGCATCCAGGAAGCACGAATGTATCGGGACTTGAGAGAATCTTTTTGGTGGAATAACATGAAAAGGGAGATTGCACAATTCGTGGTGAAGGCTAAACATCAGAGACAATAGAACCACTGCAACCACTCCACATTCCCGAGTGGAAATGGGAGCACATCTCTATGGATTTTGTAATTAGGCTACATCTAGCACTCCATGGACTGAATGCTATTTGGGTGGTTGTTGATCGTCTAACGAAGACTGCTCACTTTATTCCGATCAAAGTTAACTACTCTATGATCAAGCTTGCAGAGTTGTATGTTTAATAGATAGTTAGACTACGTGGCGTGCCCGTGTCTATCGTATTAGATCGAGATCCATGATTCACACCACAATTCTGGAAGAGTTTGCAAAGAGCCTTGGGATCACGACTTACTTTCAGCATGGTATTTCATCCTCAAACTGATGGAAAATCGGAGAGAACCATTCAGATATTGGAGGATAGGTTGAGAGCTTGTGTACTGGATTTCAAAGGAAGTTGGATTCAATATCTATTGTTAGTTGAGTTTGCCTATAACAACAGTTATCAGTCCAGCATAGAAATGACACCGTATGAAGTGTTATATGGTCGAAAGGTCCGATCCCCATTATATTGGGATGAGGATGGAAAACGACGAATTTTAGGTCCTGAGATTATACAAAAGACCTCTGATAAAATTAAGCTCATCCGGGACAAAATAAAAACCGCTCAAAGTCGGCAAAGGAGCTATGTGAATACCCGTTGGCGTGAGTTGGAGTTTGAAGTGGGGTATAATATATTTTTAAAAGTCGCTCCAATGAAAAGAATCATGAAGTTTTGGAAGAAGGGGAAACTAAGCCCCAGGTATATTGGACCATTCGAGGTATTGGAGAAGATTGGTCCAATCGCTTACAGAATTGCCCTACCTCCTGCACTATCGAGAATTCATGATGTATTCCATGTCTTAATGTTAAAGAAGTACGTTCTAGACCCTTCTCATGTGATAATTTATGAGACATTAAAAGTTAGTGACACTCTATCATATGAAGAAGTACCAGTCCAGATTTTAGACAAGAAGATCAGGAATTGCGCACAAAGAAGATTTTATTGGTAAAAGTGCTCTGGCACAACCATGACATTGAGGAAGCATCATGGGAACTAGAAGAAGAAATACACTAGAAATACCCACATCTTTTCGATGATAGCATGATCAGATAAAAGCACAACATTATACAAGATAGTATTTTAATTTTAATAAATTTCGAGGACGAAATTTTTATAAGGAGGGGAGGATGTAATAATCTAAAAAAAAAGGTGTAGAATAATAAGAATGGTTATTTAATTAGTATCAAAACGAAAGTGTTTCTCTATTAGGATCTTTGATTTCATGTTTGATGCCTAAGAAAGACCTCGTTTAAGCAAGTGCTCAGAGACTATTGCGATTCAGTCGCTTCCTAGAGGTCGGCTTGGTCAAAATAGAATTTCATAGGATAAACATGGTAGACACTATTTGTATGCGTAAATAAGTATATAAAATAATATTTTGATTGACATAATTTGTGGAAATATATAATAAAATAATAATCATATAGGTATCCTATGCGGGAGCCATAAGATTGTGTGGGGCCCACGTGAGTCCCAAAGCCGTGTGGGGGTCCACAAGAGTCTCGAAACTGTATAGGGCTCATAAAATCGTATGAAGATTATTGGAGTTACGTAGGATCCACTTGGGTCTCAAAGTTGTGTGGGCCCCACAAGACTACGTGGGGTCTGCATGAGTTTTCAAAATTCGAATTTAATTATTTTAAAAAAAATAAAAATAAAATGTAGCTTAAAAATAATAACAATGATAACAATAATGATTTAAAAAAATATTTTTTAATTAATTAATTTAGTAAATTAATTAAATGGGAGTGTCGGCAAGCACTCCCATTTCTCCCACATAATCCCCATCCACATCCCATACTTAACCCATACCTAACCCATCCTGTAATGACCCAAAGATTAATAGTATTTAAATAATAAAGAGGGGAGGAAATGGAAACAGTAACAGAAGGAGGCAGCAGACTTCACGTTGCAGTTTGGGCTCATCGATGAGGGTGTGCTTCGTCGACGAGTAGATACCGAGAGGATACCCAAGCGACTCTGAATTTCGTCGACGAGGGGGGAAGTTTGTCAAAGAGTTGCCTTCTTGACCTCGTCGACAAGGTGACGTGGCTCGTCGACGAAGGCTACTGTATAAATAGTCTTAAATTTGGATTTTTAGCGAAATTCTCAGCAAAATCTTCCTTTTCTCTCTGCTTTATGACTTCTCTCTCTTTTCTCTTTGATTTCGGCCCCATTAGTCACTGGATCGACGATCTGAGGCCACCACGACACTCTTGGGAAAGTTCTCTCAAAGTCTGCTAGAGCGAATCGTTGGTGGGACTGAGTTGAATTTCATCCCAGATTTAGGGTAGGGTATTTTATTCAAAGTTAGGCTCTCCAACAGTTGTAGGAAATGTAGTAGACGCAGAAATAGTAATATTTTATTCTAAGATATATTTTTTTTAGGGTGTTGAGTGGGGAACCCTGCAAGAGTAGGACCCGTGTCAGTAGGGGATTTTAGTAGGAATTAGGTAAGGAAAATATGCTATGCTAGGCAATTTTGTGATTCAGTACAAATCATATGTTTTTAGCAAATTATTATTCAGACTATATATACAGTTTTTAGAGCCTGATAATATTGATATTTAAGTTGTGTGGCATGAGTTTAATATTAGATTAGTACAGGGTTTATATAATTTTTAGAATACCATGATTTATAGTATACATACAAAAACTTGTATTTTATAGTATTTTCAGAATACTATGTTATACAAACCTTAGAACCATAACATTTAGCTACTACAGTTAATCAGATATCTCAGATATTCTGTTATTACAGTTTATTCAGATCAATTTATGTAATGTTATGGTTATTTCATTTGTTACAAAATCATGGTAAAAGCAGTATTTTAGAAATATCATTTATTTATATATAGTATCAAACCCTGATGGACCATATTCAGTCAGTAGAGCACGGTACCGTAGCTATATACAGTTTAGAGCACAACCACTACTCAGATAGTATGTGGTATTCAGAAGTCGATCGTGCCTATGTTGTGGACAGACTCCCCATCAGATATGAGTTGAGGGGGGCCGATCGGACTGTCCAAGTTCAGTTGACTTACCCTAGTCGGCCACTCAGTTTAGGTCTCGCTTTCGGGCCGCACAATCCTGTCATGAGGGGTTAAATCATGACTTTCAGTTATCCATCTAGGGAATTTTCTCAGTTATTATACGTACATATGATTTATATTGTAGCAGGTACACATGTTTTATTCAGTTTTGTTATTTATGGTGCTTTTTTAAATCAGATTCTACAAGCATGTAACTCATTTTCCACACACTAACAATAGCATATTTTGTCTTACTGAGCGTTGTCTCATCCTAATAAATTGACATTTTTCAGGTGATCCAGTTAGGCGAGCAGATCAGGCTTGCAGATAGAGGGGGTTACAGTGCAAGCCTGTCAGTAGGTTTAGTCTTTTTAGGGAAGGGAGTACTTTTGTATAGTCCTAGTTCAGTTGTATATGTATATTTTGAGAGCATTTTAGCACTCTGGTATTGTTTATTTGTGATTATGATTACATGAATTCAGCTTCTCACTGCTTAGGTTGGTAGTTAGATTTTTATTAGAAAATATCATAGTAGTGTAAATCTCAGCTTGCATGAATATAAAAAAGAAAGAAAAATTTCTAGCAGGTCGTTACACATCCATTGCCCATTCTTTAATTTAAAAAAAAAATTATAATTTCACCCATCTCCCCACACTTTTACAAATTCTTTTTTTTTCCCCAAAATTTTCCTATAAATAGGAAGCTCTCAACCTTCATTTTTCACAAAAATTTTCAAAGGAAGAAAAAGATTAGTGAGTGAAAGAATTAGTGGTGGAGAGAGAATTTTTGAGTAAATTCTCACTCACCACTCTTTCCGATCTTATTTTTTAGAGATATTCATTATGTTTGTAGCTCAAGGTAAAAGAAAAGGTAAATAAATTTGATTATGTTAGATTTTTATTTAAAATTTATACCCGAATTTATTTGTAAGTAAATTTCGATTATGTTAGTTAGTTTCATAAAATTCTCCTAAGTTTATTTTTACGCATATTTAATTATACTATTTTTATCCTTAATATACTTGTATTTATTTTTGAGTTAAGAAATATTTTAAACCCCTCGAGTATTTTACATCATTAATTTCTATTTAAGAAAATATTTTTTTCATGAAAATTATGTGGCATGAGTTTATTTATATGTTATATATTTTACGAAAATATGATTAAAGATGAGATGAGTTGATTTTTTTCGATGTGTATTGCACGAAAATATGAATAAAAATGAGATTTTCATGATATTATTTTAATTATATAATAAAAACATTTTTAAAACCCCTTATGGTTCAGATGATACAGAAAATTATGAATGCTCAGTACTATAACTTAAAGTTTAAACGGATCAAAGTGCACTCACACTGTTTAGAGAGTGGTTATGTATGTTAGTCGATTTCTCCTGAATGTACACCTAGTTCCGGACTAGGACTTAATAAGGAAAATTTCACTTAATGAGTATGTACGTTGATTTAGTTTGGTCGGCCAACCAGATAAGTCCAATCTTTAGACCGCACAATCCATTCATGGGGGTAAACTTGACTTACGGCTAACATGCCTAAGGGTGGTTTTTAAAATATATGTTTATACATATTTAATTACGTGTACATAATTATTGATGATTTGAAGGAAAAGTATATGTTTATATGAAAATTGTCATTCTTGTGCCTAAATGACGATATAAAGGAAACATATAAGGAAAAGAATATATATATATATATATATATATATATATATATATAAAATTAAATATATTTACAGTTTTAAAGTTGAAAGTTTAATTTAACAGTCATAGTATATGGTTATTAAATTTTACTGTTATAGTTGATCGTAAAAGTTTTATGCAGACATTTTTAAATTTAAATTTATTTTAGAAGCACTTTTGAAGTTATAGTATTAAATATTGTTTTATGAAATTTTAAAAGCTTATTTTGGCCACACACTAATCATAATCTTATGTACTTACTGAGCGTTGTCTCACCCTATTGATATTTTACATTTCAGATAACTCTGAAGGGCATATCGAAAATCAGGCATAACAAACATGCGGGTGGGGATAATAATATAAAGTTTGATTAGAAATATTAGTATGATGTCAATGCTTGTGTAATTTCTTTTCTTTTAGAATAAATGATTGTAATACGGTTAATTAGCGCTCTAGTTTAATAATAATTGAGTTTATTTACTTCCGCTGTAAATCAATGGTAAAAAGTAAATATCCTAGATCCTTTGGGGTTGGGGTATTACAGAGACACTTCTCAGTAATGGAAACTAAACTAAACACAGCTGTGTGGCAACATGAATATTTAATACTATAGAACATATACAGTACATTTCATATGTTGGAAAACATTCATCATAACATACTGAATAATCAAATACTTTCATAATTTCTAATAGTTCATAATGATCATGAAATGTCTTATATAACTGATAATACTGTAATTTATCTAGGATGAATAGCTAACTGATGTCATGTATTACCCCCCATGACGGGTTGTGCAGCCCGAAGGCGGGACCCGACAATGGCTGGTCGACCGTTGCCAAGTTAAAAATTTCTGTAAGTATGATGGGCCTGCCACACCTTGGTTCAGACTTTCAAGTGGACGTCTACAACTCTACACTGAAGGCCACATCAACTATCTATCTCCCACCCCCTCTACATGTAAGGGCGGTTAGCACAAGTCTGAACATAATAATCTGATCTGTATAACTATGGTACCGTGCTCCTGAAACTGAACTAAACTATTATCCGGGTTCTGATAACATATAATACATGATAATATACTTGTCTGACATAAATAAATTGATAGCATTTTCTGAAATAATATACATACATACACATGGTCTTGCGCCATTTTCTTTTATATCTGCGGCCTTACGCCGAACATTCATAAATATGGCCTTGTGCCGAAATCATACATAATACACGACTTTACGCCAGCTATCAATCACAGCCTAGCGCCGAACATTTCATACATATCATTCTGAATAAATTATTCATTTATCATGTATTTTAAAACCGTAATGTACTACATTCTTTCATAATCTCTATAAACATACTTATTCATAAAATTGCCATATCATAATACTTTCCACATAGAATAATATTCATGCCATACAATGCTGTATAAAACCATACATTCCATTCTAAAATCGTATTTTCTGGCATTTCATACTAATATATACATTTCAACATAATAGTAGTATTTTCGCAAATATGCATTTTCTCAATAATTTACAAATATAATACATGCTTTCTTGAACATAATTCTTCTAATAATTTAATAATAATTTTCATGGAAAAATAACTGCTTTAGTTTATTCCCTTACCTAATCACTGAAAAGAAACCCCCTAAATATATCGGTCCTGCACTCGCAGGGTTCTTCGATCAATACCCTGAAAATGACAACTCTTAGAACTAAACTTCAGTATTTCTTTGTATACAACATTTCCTATAATAATGGAAAGACCAAATTTTGAATAAATAGTCTTACTTTGAATCAGGGATGAAATTCAAGCTAGTCCCACCGACATTCCACTCTAGCAGATATGTAGAGAACTTCCTTAGGAGTATTGTGGTGGCTTTAGATCGTCGAACTGACGTAAATTCGGTCCAAAAACTTAAAGAGAAGGGATGAAAACCAAAGAGGAGAGGGAGGAGAGAGTTTCTGCGCGTTAATCGGGTGAAAAAATTGCGTTTAGGACTATTTATACACTGGCCTTCATTGACGAGCCACGTCACTTCGTCAACGAGGTCAAGAAGGAAATTCATCGACGAATACTATTCCTTGTCGACGAAATTCAGAGTTGAAAAAAAATAACCTTTCGGTATCTTCTCGTCGATGAAGCACACCCTTGTCGATGAGCTCAAAATGCCATGTCGTCAACGAACGCGAATTTGCTGCCGTCCTCTTTTACTATTTCCATTTTCCTCTCTCTTCATTATTTAAATACCATTATTCTTTGGGTCATTACATTCTTCCCTCCTTATAAAATTTCGTTCTCGAAATTTACTATTCATATAACTCATCATCCCTTAAAGGCAAAACGACCTACTTATTTTATTACTTACCCTCACTTATGGCGAAGGAATACCGTGGTTACATTTCAAGTTCTAAGGTATTACATATATAAATTAAAATAAAATTCTCTTAAAACTAAAAATTCATTCATAACTAAACTATTACATGTACTTACAAAAGAAAGACTACATATTTACTTACATTTCCTAGTTACATCTGAACTTTTTAGAACAATTGTGGGTATTTCTGTTTGATCTGTTCCTCGAGCTCCCGAGGAGCCTCTTCTATTGCATGATTCCTCCATAGAGATTTTATCAGAGGAATTTTCTTATTACGCAGTTCCTATTCTCTTCTATTCAGAATCTGCACTGGCACCTCCTCATAGACTAGCGAATCACTGAGCTCTAATTCACCATAACTGATTATATGAGAAGGGTCTGGGACGTATTTCCTTAACATGGAAACATGGAATACGTCGTGTATCCTGGATAACGCAGGTGGTGAAGCTAACATATAGGCAATCAGCCTTACTTTCTCTAGAATCTCAAACGAACCGATAAACCTAGGGTTAAGTTTACCCTTCCTTACAAACCTCATAACCCCTTTTAATGGAGTTATCTTTAAAAATACATGATCACCAATATCAAATTCTAATTTCTTACGGCGATTATCGGCACAACTCTTCTGTCGGCTCTGAGCTAGATTGATTCTATCTTTGATAAGTCGAACCTTATCGTACGCTTGCTGTACAAGCTCTGGTCCCATAGCTCGCCGCTCACCCATCTCATCCCAATATAACAGAGAGCGGCATCTCCTACCATTCAATGCCTCAAACGGTGCCATACCAATGCTGGCCTGATAACTGTTATTATACACTAATTCCACCAGTGGTATGAACTGAGTCCAACTACCCCCAAAATCTTATATGCACCCTCGAAGCATATCTTCCAATATCTGTATCATCCTCTCAGTCTGCCCGTTTGACTGAGGATGGAATGCCGCGCTAAAAGACAACTGAGACCCTAGTGGTTCCTATAAACTCTTTCAAAAACGTGACGTGAAACGCGGGTCTCGATCTGACACAATAGATACTGGCAGCTCGTGAGAACAAACTATCTTCTGTCTGCCAACCGGTTGAGGGAGTAGCTGATCTTAATAGGTAAGAAATGGGCGATCTTAGTCAAATGGTCAAAAATCACCCAGATTGGATTCTGGTCGTGCAACGCCGTCAGTAGTCCTGACACAAAATCCATAGATATATGAGCCCACTTCCACTCTGGGATAAATAATGGCTGCAATTGCCCTGCTAGCCTCTGGTGCTCAGCTTTTACCTGCTGGCACATTAAACACTGGGCTACATACTCAACAATTTCCTTCTTCATACCACTTTACCAGTAAAACTCTCGCAGATCCCTGTACATTTTTGTACTGCTGGGATGAACTGTATACAAAGATCTGTGAGTCTCCTTTAAAATGGTCTTCTTGATGTCAGCATCAGTAGGAACACATAACCTGGAATGGAACCGCAAAGCTCCATCATTTGACAAACAGAATTCCTCCCCCAACCCATTCTGCACTCTGATTAATACCTCTGCTAATTCTAGGTCTTCCTTCTGAGCAGCTTTAATTCTTTCCTGCAGAGTAGGTTGTACCACTAAACTGGTGATACACACTAAAGGACCACTTTCTACCAATTCTATGCCGAGTCTCTCCTGATCTATCATGATCAGATACTGGATCTCCATAGCCGCCAACGCTGGTCCCATAGATTTCCTGCTCAACGCATCAGCTACCACATTTGTTTTTACTGGGTGATAACTGATGGTATAATCAAAATCTTTAATAAGCTTTAACCACCTTCTCTGTCTCATATTTAGTTCCTTCTGAGTGAAGAAATACTTTAAACTTTTATGGTCGGAGAAAATTTCGCATCGCTCGCTATACAGATAATGCCTCCAAATCTTCTATGCATGTACCACTACAGCTAATTCAAGATCATGGGTAGGGTAGTTCTCATACTCTTTCAACTACTTGGAAGCATACACCACCACCCTACCATGCTGCATCAATACACAGCCAAGTCCTTTCAAGGACGCATCACTGTAAATGACATAACCCTCACCCTCTGACGAGCTTTAATTCTTGAAAACTCTGTTCACAACTGTCATCCCATGCAAATATGACGTTCTTTCTAGTCAGTCGTGTCAAAGGCCCGGATAAAGCTGAGAATCCCTCAGTAAAATGACGGTAATAACCAGCTAACCCCAAGAAACTCCCGATCTCTTGAACGTTCCTTGGTCTAGCCCAATTCACTACAACATCAATTTTACTGGGATCCATAGAAATTCCATCCCATGAGATAATATGTCCTAAAAACACAACTCTCTCGAGCCAGAATTCACATTTACTGAACTTGGTGTACAACTTCTTTTCTTTGAGCATTTGTAAAACTTGCCTTAAATGCATCTCATGCTCCTCGTAGCTCCTCGAATAGACCAGTACATCATCAATAGAAACAACAACAAATTGATCTAAATATAGATGGAAGATCCTATTCATCAAATCCATAAATATCGCAGGAGCATTCGACAAACCGAATGGCATAACAAGGAACTCATAAAATCCATACCTGGTCCTAAAGGTCGTTTTCGATACATCTTCTACCCTTACTTTTACCTGATGATAGCTTGATTTGAGGTCAATTTTAGAATATACTTGTGTACCCTAGAGTTGGTCAAAAAAATCATTTATACGGGGTAAAGGATACTTGTTCTTGATGGTCACTTTATTAATCTCCCTATAATCTATGCACATCCTCATAAACACGTCTTTCTTTTTCACAAATAATACTGGATCTCCCCATGGGGATACACTAGGTCGTATAAAACCCTTATTAAGTAAATCCTGCAATTGATCTTTCAGTTTTGTCAACTCTGTCGGTGCCATTCGATACAGTGCTTTTAAGATCGGCGCTGTACTTGGAAGTAGATCAATGGGAAAATCCACCTCACGATTAGGTGGCAAAACGGATAATTCATCTAGAAACACATCTATAAATTATTTCACCACTGGCGTATTAATAAGCTTCATCTCATTCTTTGACATTTCCTTCACAAAAGCCATGAATCCCTGATAACCACTCTGAAGCAGTCTCCTCGCTTGAATAGATGAAACCACCTGAGGTAGAGATTGCACTTGTGACCCTGTAAATCTAAATTCTGGTCTTCCTAGGGGTTTAAATATCACTTTTCTCGCACGACAATCTATACTTGCAAAGTTAGCTGCTAGCCAATCCATGCCGAAAATGATATCGAACCCATGCATGTCTAGCACTACCAAATCAACAGATAAAATCCTTCACTGAATATCAACTGGGCAACCACTGAGTACCCTACTACACCTCACTGCTAACCCGATCGGTGTAGTCACTAAAATTTCAACATCTAATAACTGTGTTTCAGCCCCACACAATCTAACACACCCCATAGATACAAACGAGCGCGTGGCTCTTGAGTCAAATAATGCAATAAATTTAAACATAAACATATTAACCATACTTGTCACCACGTTGTTGGCTGTCTCAGCATCACCCGTTGTTAGAGCGAAAACCCTGGATGGGGCCATATTGCTATACTGGTCTCCACGTGGCGCCTGATAGCCTCCTCGAGTAGGTCTAGGAGCGGTAATAACACCAATCTGAGCCTAACAATCCTTCATCACATGCCCTGGCTCCCCACACTAATAGCACATATCTTGCCCAGCACGACACTCTCCTGGGTGTCTCTTCCCACAAGTCGGGCAAGATGGAAGTGGCTGCATACCCTGAAAACCACGATTCCCGGTCTCCTGCATCCAATCTCTATAGTAGCCACCTCTCTTCCATGAACCACAACTAACTCCCTGTTGTGAACCATAAGGTGTGGATCTCTTCTTTTGTTGTCTCTACTCCTTAACCTCCAATCGCTCTCCAACCTATGCTATAGTGGCCCTATCTACCAGCTCAACAAAATCTTGTAACTTCAGTATCGGCACCTGCTTATATATTTCTCTCCTCAGACCTCTTCCAAATTGTCGTACCTTTTTCGCCTTATCTAGAATAATGTACGGGGCGAAGCGAGATAGTTTGATGAACCTTGCCACGCACTGCTGGACTGTTTGCTGTCCCTACTTCAGATTTAGGAACTCCTTAATCTTAACTTCCCTAGATGAAGCCGAAAAATACCTGTCGAAGAATATCTCTATAAATCGCTCCCATGTCATCTCCACAGGTTCTGTCCTCTGCTGCTCTAGAAGTTTCACCAGCGTCCACCATCTCTTGGTCTCCCCAGTCAATCTATAGGTAGCAAAAAGTACCTTCTTCTTCTCTGTACACTACAACATTGCAAACACTTTCTCTATCTCTTGCACCCAGTTTTTAGCGACTGCAGGATCAGTTCCTCCTGAGAAATTCGGAAGATTCATCTTAATGAATTTCTCGATCGAGCTACCATGGCCTGCCGACGGACCTCCTTGTTTCCTCGAATTCGTGGCAATTTCGTCCATGACTTGCTCGGCCACGCTGCGTAAAACTGCATCTGAATCACCACCAGCAACGCTTGAGGGTCCAACACCCTCATTCCCACTGGCATGGGCACTACTGCCACAAGAGTCAATCCTGAAAAAAAAATAACTTAACTTAGAACCCCTTCACTATACATACCATCCAACCAATATAATATATTCCTAATTAATTCATCTCTCCTGATCTTAATTCAAGGGTCAATCCCGCAACCTAGATACCTATCCCGATGATAGCTTACCATGACTTTCCTGAAATTGTCACCCTAGGAAAATCACACCAACCACCACAGAAGTCCTGTATCTAAACTGCAAAATCAAACCTCAAATTCCCTTATCCTATACTTTGGTATTATTACTGCTGCACTCAAGAGTCTATAGAACCTAGTATCTTAGGTTCTGATACCAAATTGTAATGACCTGCTTATCTTATCATATAATAAAACATATTTAACAATGTAGTCAACCCGAATCCGTGGGTAACGGGGACACACTTGTCATACATAGCCGAAACCTAGGCAGTAGTAAATGAAAATCGACATTCATACAACCGTAAAATACATAATACTAGAGTCAACTACATTCCCAAAATACTGTGTCTATATACAATCTCCAAAAATACAGAAATATATACATATCTAGGAATCCACAACATAACTTCCTGTCCCTAGATCAAAACTTACTTTCCTAGCGGGATAGTGTCACACTATCTCAACAGCGGGCTCGATCCGCCGGTCTTTCTGGATTCCCTGAAAATTATTTAAGTTTGGGGTGAGATACTTCTCAGTAAGGGAAAATAAACTAAACATAGCTACGTGACAACATGAATATTTAATGCTATAGAACATATATAGTACATTTCATATGCTGAAAAACATTCATCATAACATACTGAATAATCAAACTTTCATAATTTTTAATAGTTCATACTGATCATGAAATGTCTGATATAACTGATAATACTGTAATTTACCCAGGATGAATAGCTAGCTGATATCATGTATTACCCCCCATGACGGGTTTTTGCAGCTCGAAGGCGGGGCCCGACAATGGCTGGCTGACCACTGCCGAGTAAAAAATATCTGTAAGTATGATGGGCTCACCACACTCTGATCCAGACTGCTAGGTGGACATCTACAACTCCACACTAAAAGTCATAACGACTATCCATCTCCCACCCCCTTTACTTGCGGGGGCGGTTAGCGCAAGTATGAACATAATAATCTGATCTGTATAGCTAGGATACCGTGCTCTTGAAACTGAACTGAACTATCATCCGCATTTTGATAACATATAATACATGATAATATACTTGTCTGACATAAATAGATTGATAGCATTTTTTGAAATAATATACATACATACATATGGCCTTACGCCATTTTCTTTTATATCTGCCGTCTTGCGCCGAACATTCATAAATACGGCCTTGCGCCGAAATCATACATAATACACGGCTTTGCACCGGCTATCAATCACGGCCTTACGCCAAACATTTCATACATATTATTTTGAATAAACTATTCATTTATCATGTATTTTAAAACCATAATGTACTGCATTATTTCATAATCTCAATAAACATACTTATTCATAAAATTGCCATATCATAATACTTTCCACATAAAATAATATTTATGCTACACAATGCTGTATAAAACCATACATTCCATTCTTAAATCGTATTTTCTAGCATTTCATACTAATATATACATTTCAACATCATAGCAGTATTTTCGCAAATATGCATTTTCTCAATAATTTACAAACATAATACATGCTTTCTTGAACATAATTATTCTAATAATTTAATAATAATTTTCATGGAAAAATAACTACTTTAATTTATTCCCTTACATGATTACGAAAAGAAACCCCCTAAATATACTGGCCCTGCACTCGTAGGGTTACCTGATCAATACCTTGAAAATGACAACTCCTAGAACTAAATTTCAGTATTTCTTCATATACAACATTTCCTATAACTATGGAAAGACCAAATTCTGAATAAATAGCCTTACCTTGAATCAGAGATGAATTTCAAACTAGCCCCACCGACAATCCACTCTGGCAGATATGCAGAGAACTTCCCTAGGAGTGTCGTGGTGGCTTCAAATCGTCGAACTGACGTAAGTCTGACCCAGAAACTTAGAGAGAAGGGATGAAAACCGAAGAGGAGAGTGAGGAGAGAGTTTTTGTGTGTTATTAGGTGAAAAAAATCGCATTTAGGACTATTTATACACTGACCTTCGTCGATGAGCCACGTCACTTCGTCGATGAGGTGAAGAAGGAAATTCATCGACGAATAATATTCCTCGGGGGCAAAATTCAGAGCTGAAAAAAATAGCCTCTTGGTATCTTTTCATCGACGAAGCACACCCACGTCGACGAGCCCAAAATGCTTCCATTTTCCTCTCTCTTTATTATTTAAATACCATTATTCTTCGGGTCATTACAATATCTGTGTCTCTGAGTTTGCTATCTGAACACACTGCTAATATAATAATATAAACTGCTGTTGTGTGATATATTTGTACAAAGGAACTTCTGATATACCCTGGGATCTGTATATCATGATATAACCCCTCATGATAGGGTTGTGCAGCCCGTAGGCTGGACTTACTCTAGTTGGCCTACCAGGTAAATCAATCTATATCTGTACATCTGCCAACCTGGCCCACTGCAATCTTTCTGGGCAATCTCCATCTCTATTATCGTCTAACCTAGGGAGACTACAATCTCTCTTGGCACGATTAGATGGAATCCACATACTAGCTGAGTAATGTGGTTGCACTCTATCTATAATAGCAACAGTACCGTGCTCTTCTATATATGTATTTGTCTGTAATTTTCACAAGGTTCTGATATCGTGTAATACTGTATACATATATAAATATATATTTATCTTGCTGCTTTTAACATGATTTTAAAACAACCATAACACTATAAATTTGAGCTGTAATTTCTTAAATATATCTGACTGAAATATCTATAATATCTGTCTGTAATGCCTGTTATATTGGTCTGTAATATCTGCTATATCTATCTGAAATATCTGTATATCTATTTGTAATATCTGTAATATATGTCTGAGTGTTATGGTCTAAAAATCATGTTATTCTGAGAAATACTATAAGTCTCATTTTCTACTAGTAAACTGTATGTTTGGATATCTGTAAACTTTCATAATCATCATATCAAACTATAATAAACTCAAGCCACACATCTGTGTAATCAAAATCTCATGCTTCATATATGTAAATTCACTGAAATGATAATACTCATGATATTCTGGAAAAATAAACTGATCATCATGCTTGTAAATATATATACATAATCTGCTAATAAACATTCTAAAAATTACCCTAGCATAGCATTTCCCTTACCTAAATTCTAAAAAGCCCTTACTAAACTCTGGCCCTATACCCGTAGGGTTCCCCGCTCAACACTTTGAAAACAACATCTCCCAGAACAAAATATCATTATTTCTTCATATATTACATTTCTTATAATTGCAAGGAAAGCAAATACTGAATAAAATGCCTTACCCTGAGATTGGGATGAATTTCAAACCAGCCCCACCAACGATCCGCTCCAGTAGACTTGCAGAGAACTTTCCTAGGAGCATCGTGGTGGCTTCAGATCGCCAATTTGGCGAGAAACGGAGCTGGGATCGAAGAGAGAAGGGGAGTGGAATGTTTTAGAGAGAGAGAGGGATATTCATGCGTTGAATTTCAATCAAAAATCCGGGTTTTAGCTACTTATAGCCCTAGATTCGTCGACAAGACACGTCATCTCGTTGATGAGTCTAGAAGAAAGTTCGTCGATGAATCTACACCTCTCATCGACAAGTTTCAGACTGCCACAAACCCCCTCTCGATATCTTCTCGTCGACGAGACGTGTCTTTGTCGATGAGGTCCTTATGAACCTTCGTCGACAAAACCCATGTGTTCATCGACGAAACCCTAATTAATTTCTTGGGTTATTACAGTATGACTCAACATAATGGCTACAAGGGTGAACAAAATAACTTAATGACACCAATGAACATAGAGATCAACATTGGTTGGGTGATGTAAGTATAGAAACAAGATGAAGAAGCAAATAGAATGGATCAAATTTAGCTTTATTCTCATAAATAGAATGGAATTCATATTTTCTTTGTAAAGATTATTTAGAGATGTTTGAGCCTTTTGTAAGCTGCCCCTCTCTCTTCCTCACACTCTCTTCTTCCTCTCTTTTCTTCTCTGTGTTTTCATCTCTCCCCAACTCCTCTATTTATATGTAGCTTGGTATCAATTACAATAAATTACATTAAATCAAAATTGAGAGGTTACATTCATCAAATTAAATGGCCTGCGGATAACATCTCCAGTTTGCAGTTTACGCATTTCTAGTTCAGCTCACGCGTCTCCAGCTCAGCTTACCCATCTCTAGCTCTAGCACAACAATTTCCCACTTGGAGATGGAGATGCCTCCTTAACTGGTATCAGTATATGAATAAATGATGTGCTCAAAATATGTATTCAGGCATGAAGACCAACTGAAGTTGAACACAACTTCAACTTCTCTGTAGTCACCACCTTAGTTAACATATTTGCTAGATTTCTGCTACCTTGGATTTTTTCAAGTGTCAACATGTCGTCCTCTATCAGATATCTGATGAAGTGATAATGCAAGTACGTTTAATTCAGGAATAAAATGCAGAGTTCTTTACTAGATGTATTGCACTCTGACTATCACTGTACAAAACATTCCTCTCCTACTTTAATCCAAGCTCCTTTAACAAATCCTGAAGCCAAATCATTTCTTTACTGGCTTCTATCACTGCTACATACTCAACTTCTGTAGTGGATAAAACAACAATCTTCTGTATCTGTGACATCCAACTAACAGCTATTGTGCTAACAGTGAATATATATCCGGTGGTGCTTTTGCGATGATCAATTTTACCTGCAAAATCAGCATTTACAAACCCTTGGATTTTCAAATCGCTTTTGTCGAAACATAGGCACTTATCAATAGTGCCACGTAGATATCTCAAAATCCACTTCACTGCTTCCTAGTGTGTCTTCCCTGGATTTGACATATATCTGCTGACAGCTCCCACTGCTTGGCCAATATCAAGTATGCTACCAACCATAACATACATTAGACTTCCAACGGCTGAGGCATATGGTACCTTAGCCATGAAATCTTTTTCTTCATCTGTTTGGGGAAATTGATCCTTAGAGAGACGAAAATGACCTGCCAATGGTGTATTTACTGATTTGGCGCTGCTCATGTTAAACCTCTATAAAACACGGCTGATGTACTCTGACTAAGATAATCGCAACATTCCTTGTTGCTTATCTCTGGAGATCCGCATCCCAAGAATTTGCTTTGAAAGACCCAAGTATTTCATATCAAATTCCTTTGACAATTGCTGCTTCAATTTTATGATCTCTTCAATATCTGATCCTGCAACTAGCATATCATCGACACATAATATGATAATATAGCTAGTACGATACCTTTTGAAGTAGCAACAGTGGTCGACATTGCACTTCTGAAAATTGTTCCTCTGCATACAGTTGTCAAATTTTTTGTACCACTGTCTAGGAGCTTGTTTGAGACCATACAAACTATTTTTCAATTTGCATACAAAATTCTCTTTACCTTTTACTGAGAAACCTTCTGGTTGTTGCTTATAAATTTCCTCATCAAGATCACCGTGAAGAAATGCTGTCTTTACGTCCAATTGCTCAAGATGTAAACCCTATGAGGCAACAATACTCAAAATAGATTTGATGGTAGCTTGACAACTGGTGCAAAAATATCAGTGTAGTCAATTCCTTCCTTTTGTTTGAAACCTTTGACTACTAACTGAGCTTTGTACATCTTGGATCCATCATATTTTTCTTTGAATCATAGGGGCTAGAGGCAAACCCAGGCTGGGCAATAGTGGAGCTGAACTTGGCAAACCAAGCACGAGGAGCTTGCTTAAGCCCATATAAAGCACGACGGAGACGACAAACCTGACGAGGAGAATGGATACCCAGGAGGGGGCTGCATATATACCTCCTCAGCCAAATCGCCATGTAAGAAGGTATTCTTGACATCCATCTAAAATAAAGGCCACCATCGAGCAGAGGCAACAGCCAAAACGGAGCAAACGGAGGTAATATGAGCAACATAGACAAATGTCTCCTCATAATCAATGCCATACTCCTGAGTAAAGCCCTTTGCCACCAAACGAGCTTTATGTCGTACTTCAGAACCGTCGGAGTTTGTTTTTCGTTTATACACCCATTTGTTCCCAACTACAGTCTTACTAGGAGGCAGGTCAATCAGGTCCCAAGTATGAGTTTTGTGAAGTGCGACAATTCTTTAGACATAGCTTGCGGCCAAACAGGAACAGAACAAGCTTCGCGATAATTGTGAGGCTCGTGAAAGGAGTCAAGAGTAGAAAAATAGTGAAAGTCACTAAGATAGGTAGGAGGTGCCCTTACCCGACTACAACGACGAATTTCCAAATCAATGGACTCAAGCGGTGTGGAAGTGACAGCAGGATCATCAGACGGTCCAGGTTTAGGAGCAGCAGACACAGAGGGATCACCTGATGAGCTGATAGAAGCTGCATTAGAAGAGAAAGCAGGAGAGGGATCGAGGGAAGGATCAGTGAAAATGGGGGAGTATGAGAGACAATCAGAAGAAAATGGAGAGATACTAGCGAACATTTTATGTTCCCAAAACTGAACATGCCGAGAGACTCGAAGACGCTTGGCTATGGGGTCATAGAACCGATAACCCTTGTGTTTAATGCCATAACCAAGAAAGCAACAAAGACGAGAGTGAGGTTCAAGTTTTGTATGTTAATGAGGTGGAAGCAAAACAAAGTAAGCACAACCAAATACTTTGAGAAGAGAATAATCAGGTACCTTTCCGTATAAAGCCTCATATGGAGATTTGTTGGAAAGAGTATGGGTTGGAACCCGATTAATAGTGTAAACAACGGTAAGAGCAGCTTCACCCCAAAAGGATTCTAGGAGGGATGCACAAGAGAGTTGAGAGCGAACAGTGTCAAGAATGTGACAGTGCTTACGTTTGACACGACCATTCTGTTGGGAGGTGGATGGACAGGATCGATGGGATAAGGTGCCGGCTTCTCGAAGTTCTCCAATGAAAGGGGTAGAAGTATATTCCAAGGCATTATCAAACGAAGAGACTTTAATGGTGCGAGCAAACTGAGTTTTAATCATCTGCTTAAAGTCACGAAAAGCATTAAGTAACCCAGTGCAATCATGCAAAAAATAAAATCCATGTATACCAAGAGTAATCATCGATAAAAATGACAAAATAACGAGACCTGCCCTTAGTAAGGACAGGAGTAGGTCCCCAAATATAAGAATGAACCAAATCAAAAGGTGCAGAAGACAAAGAATTATCTTGTTTTGATACTAACAAACAAGTGGAATTTAACATATTTGTGTGAGTAATGTTGTTTCAGGGCTCATATATGAGAAAGCAAGGTTAAATAAGTGTCCCCAAGGATCAAATATGATGAAAGTAAGGTCAAAGTGCTCAAGAGAATCAAATGAAACTTAAAAGAGTCCAAGCATGGATCTGAAGAAGATATATTAAACCTTGAAGAATATGAATGAGTTGTTGAAAGCCAAGGTTTAATATTAAAGTCCAAAGAGCCAAAGAAAAGCAAAGTGAGAAAGCTCAAAGAATATGAAAGCTTGAAGCTTGAAGAAACAAAACATGAAGACTCAAGAACCTAGAATGAGAAAAGTTTTAGAATTTTTCATGTAAGTATTTTAAATGTTTAAAATATCGTTTGCAATATTTTGAAGCTCTTAGGTTAACTTCTTGGACCTAAATGCCTTTTAAAATATCTGTAAAATAATTTTATAAAGTCAAAATTTATTTTAAAAGGGTTAGAATCATTTTTGGAATAAAAAACACCAAAAAGGGTTTTTCTGTTTGCTGTCAATTTTTATATGGCCGTATTCAGGTGTATTTTTCACTATCAAAACTTCATTATTTTAAAAAGTAATGAACATAAAAGTTTTAGGATTTTCTCTTAGCTTTCTTTTGACACAAAGAACACCTAATTTGAAGTTATACATAAAAAGTTATGGTTAAAATACTGAAGCGGGGTCACTGCTGTCAGTCAGCTAAACACTGTTCATGGAAGGACTTTAGATGACTGAACAAAAGACTTCAGATGACTGAAGATTAAGTTCAGTCGAATGAAGATTTTCTGGACTGAATATACAGCAGGCAGTAGTAATTCAGTTGACTGAAGCAACTGAACACTGTTCAACGGGTAAATTTTTTTTTTTTTTTATGTTTTAAAATAGAGCCGTTTGAGCTCTAAACTTTCTAAAATTTTGGGAAACTCTCTAAGGAAACTTTTGCAACATGGAAACAAGTTTGAAAGCCTATAAATACATGGTTTTGCAAATCAAAACTCATCCAAGAATTGAAAAATCCGCTTGTAAAGCTGAAAGTATTCTTGTTCTTCAAAAGCTTTCTTGCTCACTCATTGCAAATCTATTTTGCTGAAAAATTCTGAAGTGCTAATTCTTCCACCTTTGAATTCCTACTGTTAATCCTTATCTAAGAAGGATATTGGTGAATTCTACACTTGAGTTTCATTATATTTCATATTGATATTTTACATTCAAAGTACATAGTGCTGAAATTGTACTAACTTGCTCTTTGAGAGAGTATACTTGTATGCAAATCTTATCTTGTGTTTCTTATAATTTTTTGACGTTCCAAGGGTCATTTGGATTGTTGGCTAAGCAAGGGGACATTGCTTAGAGAGGCGGGCTCTAGCCTATGTAAGGAGTGACCGAACGAGGGAATATCGTTTGGAGAAGGTAGGCTTTAGCCTTAACCAAGGAGTGTTGTAATTGGCGTTGTTTCACCCGTCAACGAAACTGAACTAGTGAATCCTTTGGTGGTTTGCCAAAGGCGAGGACGTAGGCTGGGTATAAGCCGAACCTCATAAAAATCTCCATCTCATTCTCTCTTTCCTTTACTTTTTATTTTCAGCATATTTAAATTGTGTGGATGGTTTTAAATTTGAAAATCATATAAACTATATATATTTGGAAATCAAACAAACTTAAGGTTTAATTTTGGTTTGGATCACGGAAACCGAAAGGGAGTACGTTGGTTACACCATATCTTGCGGAAACCTTACGGGAGTACGTTACTTGGTTAACATCCCAAAGATAGATTTACCAAGAGTTTATTTGAGTTCTAAATATTTGGAAAGAGTAATTTAATTCATCTATACAGGGCTTTACATCAGCAAGCATAAATTCTTATTCACTACAGGGTTTGGTTCAAATTTGGTAAATATAAACAAACAACCGTCTTGAGTTGTTATATTACCAAAGTGCTAAATACTTTATATTTTGGTTTGATTGTTTCTTGTTTAACTTGTACTTGGAAAATAAATCGATTGTTTGGCTTGAAGATATTGTTTAATTGATTGGTTGTTTAATTAAGTTGTTGTGTGATTGGTGAAATTAAATAAACAAGTTAAAGAATTGGTTAAGTGTTTAAAGAAGTTAAGGATTCTTAAAAGAAGTTAAAAGAAAGTTTTAAAAGCCAATTTACCCCCCCTCTTGGGAAGCTATTCCTAATTTCACATACAAACAAAATGTTCAAATTTAACATTTCCTAAGCAACCACTAGAAGCTAAAGTCTGAACACGAAACAACGAGGCATGATTGAGACGAGAACGCCAAACACTGGAAGACACTGCAGCAGAAAGAGACAAAGCAGAACAAGAATGAGGCAAATGCAGAGATGTGAGCTCGAAAAGGCGATCAAATTTATGCCCGGTCCCAACAAGCTGGCTCGTCTTCGGATCCTGCACATCACAACCTTTATGAGAAAAAGGTTAAGATCAAACCACATTCAACAAATTAACCAATAGAAAGGAGATTGAGAGACAAGTTAGGCACAACATATGTATCAAGTACATAAAAAGTATGAGTAGAAAGATGACCAAGATGACTAACGGACATATGTGAACCATCAGCAGTACAAATTAAGCGAATAGAAGTTAAAGACTGCTTATGTGTCACTAAAGAGGAATCAGAGGTCATATGATTGCAACAGGTAGAATCAATAAACCAAGGTGTAGAGGTACCTATGGAGACTGATAGGGCAGTAGAAGTGCAGGATAGAACCTGGGTGATAATTGCCTCAAGGTCAGCTGCAGAAAGAGATGACAAAGGAGGTGCAGAAGATGAAGCAGAAATTGAGGATCTGGTGGAGACAGCAGCAACAGGCTTGGAAAAGTAAGAGGGCTTAGCCTTGAGAGCATCCTAAGCATCCTTGGCCTTCTTCTTAGGACAATTGGCAATACGGTGACCGTATTCCTTACAATAGTGGCACTGGCCATTGAAATGACGCGGTTTAGAAGATGCAACAGCTGCAGTAGGAGGAGCCGGAGAAGAGGAATGAGACGGAGCAGTAGCTAAAACCATATCGGTAGAATGAACCTGATGAGTTTGTTGGCATGTCTCCTCAGAAATGAGCTCCGCAAGAGCAACCTCAAGTGTAGGAAGAGGAGATCAATGTAACAAAGAAGCTCGAGTAGTCTCAAATTCATCCCAGATATGCATCATAAAGTATATAAACTGACGATGATCTCGATATGTAGCAAAAAGTTTAATCGATTGCTCATCAGAAAAAACAGGGTCAGCTTGAGAAAGCTGATCCCAAATGCCACTAACCTGAGCATGAAACTCGACAATAGATTGTCCAGGTTCCTGATGCAGCTGGGAAAGCCTAGTTTCCAATTGAAACTCGAGAGCAGCATCACTACCATAGTTGTATCGTTTGGCCAAAAAATCCCAAGCAAGTTTGGCATTACGAAATTTAGGAAGTAGACTCTGAATAGTAGGAACGAATGTATTAATAAACAAGGAAAGGATCTTACAGTGAGTACTTTCCCATTCATCAAGAGGCTTATCAAACTCTTCTGTTGATTGCGTGTCAGTTTTTGTGGGTTTTTGTTTTGTTCTAGTGACAAAACGCCATAATCTCCGACCAATAAAAAAAACTGACATTTGTTGGGCCCATGTATTGTAGTTGGAGCCATTCAGAACAATCTCTATAAGGCGAGCAATATCAGTTAAAGAGGCCATGTAGACAAAAAGGATGCAAGGACAATAGCAAAAATTGATGCACAGTAATAAAATTAATCAAATCTTAGCGTGATGCAAGGACAATAGCAAAAATGGAAGCACAGTAATAAAATTAAACAAGCCTTAGCGCCTCGGTTGTTGCCTCTATAGCCTGGCTTCAGGTAGCTCGTCAGTGCTTAGGGACGCGCAAGCTGGATAACCTTAGGCATGATGGTGACCCGCTTGGTGTGGAGTGCATAGCCTAGATAAAGCTTCAAATTCACGGACCTTGTTTAGCAATCCACATGGCTTCTAGTACAAGAAATCGTGCTAAAGCCGAAGCAGGGGAAGAAGGACGTGAATGGACCGTGAATAAATGAAAAGATTAAGGCGGATATTTTGAAAGGCAAGGTTGCCCTATTGACAGGAGGTGGCTTCGCGGCCCTACCCTTCTTCTGCTCTGGGCTTTGAACTCTCTCTTGCTCTCGCACAAGAGGAATATAATGGCTTCCTCTGCTCCATCAACCGAAGAGGCCTCCCTAGATGAGCTCGTGGTGGAGGCGACAAAATCTCAAATGCAGGTTATGGCTTTTGCGGCAGATGCGGTGTTGTTTACATAGGGAGAGAGGTCGTTCGATCGTTGCCTCTACAGAGGATCGTCCAGAGATTGACGGTGGCTGAGGAGCTCCAGACGATTAGCGATGACGGAGAGTCTAAAGCAGATCTCTAATGGCGATGGCGGACAGCGAGCAAGAAACCGGACGGGGACGACAACGAGCACTAAATGACGGGGACGACAGTGAGCAGGAACGTGGATGACACCAGATGGGGACGACAGCGAGTAGGAACAGGGACGACAGCGAGTAGGAACGGGGACGACAGCGAGCAGGAAACGACTCCGGACGGGGACTGTTGCGCTGAAGGCGACGACGACGTCGTCAGAAACGGCGGCCGAGCGAGGGAAGGAGGTTTTAAGAAAAAAAAAATAGGTTAACTTGACTCTGATACCATGTTAATATTAAAAAAACTTTATTAATCTTTTTGTACACGCTGTCTTTTTATAGGAGAAGGAGGCATATAAGGGTAAAGGATATTTTAAGGAGATATACTAACATAGGTACATGGATATTTTAGGGAGATATACTAACAATTTCCTTTCCCATGAAAAACTAGCCAAAAATCTTCAGACAAAGAATCACATAGTAGAATGAATACTCAGTAATTCCTTTCATAATTTCCTTCAAATCCTTATGAAAAATAATAACTATGAATTTCCTTCCATTACAAAACAATAATAAAATCAGAATAACTTATAAAATGTGGCTTATATGAGGTATGTTTAGCTGATTTCTTTTGAAAAAAAAAATATTCAAAATAATGGATAAAATGATTACTATTGAAAGTGAGTTTCAGAATCATCAGGAGAAATATTTACACAACTTGTTAACAAGATTATACCAATGTTGAATACTAGATTTTCATACTACCTTCTCACCAAATGAAAGTAAATTGAACCTTCAATTCATCATTTGTCAAAACAGTACATAACACATTAAATGAAAAGAAAAATTCAATTGAAACTAATGCAGTATGTCTACATATGTGTATGAATTTTCTAGATATACGAACTATGTTAATCATACACTAACAACTTTTCAGAAGGAAGGTTCCTGTAAGTGTTTTTTTTTTCCACTTTATTTTCTTTTCAGTTCCGATTGCATTCAACAAGTGCATGCGTGTGTATTATCAGATTGCACCACTCAGCAGAGTACAAATTTTTAAAATTTTGAAAACTTTTTGAACTCATTAATTTCATACTTTGAATGCATTATATTTTAACAGCTGATATCAGACACATAAATTTTTTTTTGAAGCATCATGTAAAGTAAATTCTTAGCATTCAATTTTATTGTACAAATTGCATGCGAGACAGAGGAAAAAGCCACTGCTAGTGTAATAGCAAAACCTACTTCTAAAAGAAGCATCATAAATTCATTTGATCTTGTCAATTCTAAAAATGTTAAGCAGTGGGAAGCAGTAATGACAAAGGGCGGGGAGAGGGGAAGAGAGGAAAATTATATTAAACTTTAGAAATCTTATATCATTTATACTCAATGAGAAATTGATGCTGCAATTGATAAAAAATTTAAATATAATTATAATGACATTGTGGCAGCTATTCACAATATAGAGCATAACGAAAAATATGCACCAAAAAACTAATACTGAGATGCTACTATTAAACTTTTTTCCAGAAGTAATCATGCTTATTTTCATAAGAACTAATTCAAAAGAACAATATGCAATGACAGAAACCTAAAGATGCAAAAGACTTGATGTTGCTTGCAATTCATTTAGAGCTTGTAGCAATACAACACTGGTATTTAGTTTTTCTCCTAATATTACAAAAGCAAAAAATTTTGAAATCCACTAGTAGATACAAATTGTTGTGTTTCTGCAATTTAAATCGCAATGTTATATTTGATCTGTGCTGCTTTTAATTGTCTAGATTAAAAAAAAAGGAGCCAAATAAAAAGTAAATCTCTAGATAGGGGAAGCTTGCACAAAAAAAAAATAAAAAAATAATGACTACGGAATAAAACTTAAGAGCAGGAGATATTAAGCAGATAACAAAGTTTACTTATAAAGAAGAAAGAGAGTAGAATTATTATTACTGTTATTTTTAAAATTCAATTGATGGGCATATTGTATTTATTTTTTAAGAAGATATTTTGTTTAAATAAGCCTGCAAAGAAGAAAAACATAGAATTTTATGAACTCTATGCTCCCAAATGCAAAGTTATTTAAACTGGAGGAAACATTTGTTTGAAACTTATAGCAAACAATATGCCAGAACAGAGACATACAAGACAGCCAAGGGAATAAATTTAAGAGTTGACATATATGCTGCCATTTGAGTTATACATTATTCATTGTGAAGACAAGAGATGGGAGACAAGGTACATTATGGAGAAAGGAGCATTCAACTCCTTCCCAACCTTAAATAGGTAAGAATGAAAGTGGCATACAATTTGGTACAAAGGAATTTGTCTCACTCTATTTGTTGTTCCTTGTAAGCTGCTAAAACATTAGCTGCAGAATGCAGAATAACAAAAAGTTGAGATACGCATAGATCAAACCTCCTTCCAAAAATCCAAATTCCTCAATGGCATGGCATGTTGCCCCCAGCGCCACATCAACAATGTTGTGCACAAACAAAATCTTCTAAAAAACCACCATCCATATACTAATACAACCCAGGTTGAAGAAACGAACACCATCTTCCATAACTAGTCATGTCACTAGCCTTTGTGGCATCCTGCATATGACACCTCAGCCCTTAAACAAAGAATCCTCAACAACAATCAAAGCAAAATAATTGATAGAAAATAATGACAATTGAAATGTAAGCTTCAATGACATTTTAAAAATTGCTTACACAATTAGTAAACAAGATCACAATAAACCACTGTATAACACTAGTTTTCATGTCTGCTCCTAGTGCAAGTAAACTGACCCTCCAATTCATAATTTTTTTTTTTTTGGGAAGGAGTGGGGGGGGGGGGGGGGATGGAGTATTTACATATCGAAAGAAAAAAACAACAACAAAAGAGAGTCAATTCTATTAGCACAAGTATAACCACATAAAAATTGGAATTTGTTTAGATGCATGAACTATGTTAAGCATTACATTCATGTAACCATTTTTTTTTTTTTTTCATTTTATTTTGTTCTTTTCTAATGGTATTCAAAAGCCTAATGTGTTTCAGAAGTACACAGATATACATATAGATTACGTCAAATGTGGTTCTAATGGTATCATTGTCCTAATGATACATGGCACAAGAATTTGGAAACATCACTGTTGTTGATTTCAAAATTTGCCCTTCCAACCATAGCAGGCATGTCATCATAGTTCGCTATAAGCAAAAAGTGAGACTGAAGATTATCAATCCAAGGATTCCACACAAGCATACTGAAAACCAAACATATACACTTTCTAAAATTAAATTTTATGGTATTCTGAACTCATGCCCTGACTATAGAGTGATAGAGGCAATGATTATGAACACAGAATCCAGTTTACTCAACTCAAATTTAAACTTACATTTGAAACATAATTATGAACTGTTGTGAACCATAAGGAATGATTTCCTTTCCCGAGAAAAATACTAGCCTAAAATCATCATATAGAGAATCACACAACATAAACAAAGAACTAATTATGAACTTCCTTCAATTACAGAATAATATTAAAACTAAACAAAGAATCCACAAGAAGGATAAAAGTAGAATAACAGATAGAATGACTTGTATTGAAACTGAGCTTCAAAATCATTTGTAAAAATGTTTACACAACTCATTAACAAGATTATACTCACTACACCAATGTCAAATAATAGATTTTCAAGTCTCCTCCTCGTCTGATGCCTAACGAAAGTAAATTGAACCTCCAAATCATCATCTGTGAAACAATACATAACACATTGAATGAAAAAGGAAAAGGAAATGGTGTTCCTGGCCTAATATATGTAAGTCTGTTTGAGAGGGTGGTTTGGGTATTAGAGATTTTGAGGAAGTAAAAAAATCATTGCATATGAAGTTTGTGTGGAGATTGTTAACTATGGATAATTTGTGGACAAAATTCTTTAAAGCCAAGTATTTGAATAATAGACAACACTTGAGAGAAATGAAAGCAGATAAAGGAACCAGATTTTGGAGATCGATTGCACATGTGTTACCCGAAGTATTAGAGCATGTTCATGTTCAAATTAAAGAAGGGCGGCCTCTTTTTGGTTTGATCAATGGTTACCCTTCGGCCCCCTTTGTGCTAAGGTTCAAGAAATCAGAAATCATAAGCTACGAACACGAGATTATTGGGATAAAAATGGGTGGAATGTTAATTTATTAGTGGATCTATTGGGTGAAGAACAGGCTGAGGAAGTAATGAACTCTGCTATTTCTTGCAAGGATGGTCTAGATACAGTAATTTGAGAGCTTTCAACAGATGGAAAATTTACCACGACAAGTGCTTGGAAAATTATAAGGGAGCGTAAAGAGGAATTCTTAGTTTCAAAATGGATATGGCATCCTATGTTGCCAAAACGAGTGTCAATTTGTATGTGGAAGTCTTGGTTCGCTTGTCATCCAGTTTTTATTCATAATCAAGAAGTAGGTATTCAGATGGCCTCTCGGTGTGATTGTTGTTCAAATGCCAAGATTAAATCTCTAGACCATGTGTTTTGTATGAGATCTTTTGCTCAGGATGAACAAGCAGCAGTGGCGTTGGGTGTTAGTTGTATGGCAACGAATACATGAAAATCCTAAGCTAATTTCTGGTTTAGTTGTGCAAGATGGACCTCATAGTTAGGCATTTCGGTAGGTCTCATACCTAGTCTCATCATTTGGAGACTCTGGACTCGTCGATGTAAAGTTAGGATGGAATCAATTCATGATTCGGTGAGAACTGTGTGGCTTGATATTAAATATTGGATGAGATCCATTTCAGACAAGTTAACTAAATGTGCACCTACTTCTTGCACGGATATTGCAGTTCTTCATGCTTTGGATATTCAAGTAAAAAATGTGAAGGTTCGTCTTCCTCGTGTAGTTAGATGGTGTAAACTTGGGATAGGTTGGATTAAATTGAATGTGGATGGAAGCTGTAGAGGTAACCCAGGTAATTGTGGTGGTGGAGGCGTGATAAGAGATGAAAGAGGATTATTTAAAGTAATTTTTTCCTCATTACTGGGTTATGGAACCAATAATATGGCTGAATTGAAAACAATTATTATAAGGATTAATCTGTGCAAAGATCTCGGATTTGATCAAGTGAAGATTACTTGTGACTTTGATTTGTTGGTTCAGTGGATTAATTCTAGAAAGTGTTCAACTTGGAACTTATGGGAATTGTGGGAATAGCTTGTATTAGCATTGAGAGGCATACATTACAAAGTGGAACATGTTTACAGAGAGGCGAATGAAAGGGCGGATTTATTTACCAAGCAGGGCGAATCTGGTATATCTCGATCATATAGTTGTTAGAATGATCTTCCACAGCAAGTTAGGGGAATGATTCGATTGGATTTGTTGGGATTTTCTTCCTTGCGCTTGTGATGCTTTGTGCTGGTAGTTGTGAAGGTTGCAGTGGATGGTTTATTTCTCGAGATCTTTTGGAGTTTTGTTTGTTTTCCACTTATAGTTGTATAGTTCTTATTTATTTGTATGGTTGTTGGTCATTAGTTTATTAGTTTTGAATAAGTTGGTTAAGTCAGTTTTAGATTCTTGGGATTTGATTTTGTAATCCCAAGTCTCAAGGTTGTAACTACGGTATTTTTCCGCCATATGTGAGGGTTTTTTTAATAAACTTGGGACGGAGCCACTATGTGTGGGGCTACCGACTATTAAAAAAAAACACATTGAATGAAAAAAAAAAAAAAAAAAATCCAATTCTACTAACACAATATGTGAACTATGCTAAGCATACACAAAAACCTTTCAGAAGCGAGGTTCCTGTAAGTGTTTTTTTTTTTTTTCCCCTTTCACTTTCTTTTCTTGGTTTTGTTGGTATTCAAAAGCTAAGCGTATTCTATAAGTGTGTGCATGAGCATGTGCATTATCACATTGCCTACTTTGAATTCATTAAATTTTAACAGCTGATATCAGGGACTTAAAATTTTCATTTAATCATCATGTACACTATACTCTTAGCATTCAATTCTATTGTACAAATTGCATGTAAGATACGGGAAAAAGCCACTACCAGCGGACAGTAATACCGACCGCTAAAAAAGCATTGTAAATTCATTTGATCAAATGTTAAGTAGTGGGTTGTGGCTCTGCCAAAAGTGCGGGGGAGGGGGGAAGAGAGGAAATTGTAGTAAATTTTATAATCCTAAGATCATTTATGCTCAATGAGAAATTGATCCTGCAAGTCATAAACAATTCAAGTCCAAATTATATAAAATTATGGCAACTATTCACAATATAGAACGTAATGGAAGGAGATGCACCAAAAGTTTAATATTGAGATGCAACCATTAAACTTATTGTCTTGAAGCAAACATGCTTATTTTTAGAAGAATTTGTTCAAAAGAACAATATGCAATTTCAGAAACCTAAAAAGAGGCAAAAAATTTGATGTTGCTTGCAATTGATTTACATCTTGGAGCAGTGTGATATTTGTTTCTTCTCCTAATATTGCAAAAGCCAAAGGTTTTGAAATTCACTAGTAGACACAAATTATTGTGATTCTTTAATTAAAAGAATGTTTCTATTCGTAATTTAGAAAGGGTGGACACATAGAAAGTAAGTAGATTTTTATTTATGTTATAAATGAATAGGAACAAAATTATACACGTAAAACAAAAATTCCTAAACTATGGACTTAACATATTTATTTCCTAAATTTTCCATGTGCAAATAATGATTGAATATAGACATAAGCAAAAATCTATAAAAACTTACCTATCCTATAACTACTTGTAACAAACTACTTCATAACAAACTCACAACTACCTATATGCCTTTACTTTTTAACATAGGACAATATCTTATATAAATTAATAAATTTCAATATGATAAATTATTAGCTAGCTATTATTTAACCATACTTGTTTAACATGTCACACCATAGTTCATAATGTGATACATAATAAAGACAGAAAAAAGAATTTAATTCAATTATGCAACATAAAAGGAAAAATGTAAAATAAATAAATAATTAATTATATAAAAGAATACATGAGAATATAAACAGTCCAATATCTCTAATATACGGTACCATATTGGGACAGCATGAGGATAATAATAATAATAAAGCAATTAAATTATTACCTCTGGTTTTTCCTATTTCCGTTTCCCCCTCCAGCTCCGAGGTAACATGCTCATCAAATTTGAATAAGCCAAATAGCCCAAACTCCCTTTTTTTTTTTTCTTTTTCTTATACCAGATAAATGGAGAAACAATGATGGATAAGAGGGAAGTTCATTCAATAATCAATGAAGTAACTGCAAAGGAAAAGATAAATCTAAATTAGCGGAATAAAAGCTGAGAATTTCCAGAGGAAGGAAAAGGCGAAGGGTATTTGATGGAGTTCCATGTTTTTTTTTATAGGTAACTGAGGAGTAGGAAGAAAAATATGATAGCAATTTAATTAAAAAAAAGAAGAAAAGGAACGCATATATACAAACCTATTGGCTAATTTGGCTTGGCAGTTAGGAAACAATCCAAATTTGGAAGAGGGTGCACATCACCATGTACGTATTGAGGGGATGTGAGCGATCTTGCGCCAATCCTCCCCTGTTTCTTTTTCGCATCTTTTCTCTAAAAGTGGGCATTGATAAATACGCAACTGTTGAAGAGAGGTGAGGCAACGCATCCCATCCGGCAGTGATTCTAGTTGGGGGCATCCCCATAGACGAAGCTCTTGAAGCGAAGTGAGGTTGCCCATCCACTCTGGTAAATTCCCCAAACCCCTGCATTCTTTAATCCGTAAAGCCTGCAGAGATGTGCAATGCTGAAGCCACCTAGGCAGACGCACCATCTTTGGAATTCCTTTAATTCTCACTTCCCGGAGACTTTTGTTGAGGTTCTCCCATTGCTTGCCATCATCATAATCATCATCATCATCATCATCATCATCTAACAATTCCATCTCTATGCAAGTTGAAATATGAAGCTCCTTCAGGGAAATTAGATGTTGAATACCTCGAACAGGCAAAGCCTTGAGACCATCACATCCCTTAATAGAGAGCGTCTTGAGAGACGCTAAGCCTCTGAACCTTTCCTCGTCTCCCAAGCTCAATAGCCTAGGGCACAGGACAATCCACAACTCTTGAAGAGAGGTGAGGCAACGCATCCCATCCGGCAGTGATTCTAGTTGGGGGCATTCCTGTAGATGAAGCTCTCGAAGTGAGGTGAGGCAACGCATCCCATCCGGCAGTGATTCTAGTTGGGGGCATCCCCATAGATGAAGCTCTTCAAGCTTAGTGAAAGATTGCATGTTAATCATCCAACTTGGCCACCTTCTTCCACCGTACCCTCTTATCACCAATTCTCTCAGCTTTGGGGGCGACTGAAGGCCTTCCAACACTGATTCATAATCATCCTCCTCCCCATCCTCATTGCTTTCTTGCCTCCACTCCAATTCCAGGTCTCGAAGGTGTTGCTTCTCCTTCAAATTCGCTTCCGATGCTTCTGCACTTTTTATCCTTCTCCTGATTACAATCTTCAACTTCCCTTCCAGATTATTTAACCCTTTCAACTCGCTGAGTCCACCGCTTGTGGTTGCATTCTTGCCCACCACAAACCGACTCAATGTTCGAAGGTAAGACAGCTGCCCCACTCCGCGCGGCATACGTCTCAAACTTACACACCGATCCAAATCAAGATGCACCAAGTTGACTAAATTCTCAATATCCCTAGGCAATTCTTCGAGTTCCTCACACCCAGAGAGCTTCAGCGTCTGTAAATTCACCAGGCAGGTAATAGATTCAGGGAGTCGTTTCATACTGCTGTTCGAAGAAAGGTCAAGATACCTTAGTTGCTTCAACTTCCCAATTGAACCTGGTAACATTTCGATCCCCCGCATATGCAAATCCAACACGCGTAGGCACCTGAATCTCGAAATAATCTTTCGGAGACATGTTTCGTTTACTTTTATGGAGGATGGCAAAAGTAACGTTCGGAGACATGTACCTGCATTGAACAATGTAGATGGAATTTCCGTCAAATAACCTTTCGACTCATAAGGGAATGACAGGTGACGTGTCTTTTCTGTAATATTTGCTGCTTCTGAGCTCCCACGACAAATTCCTTCTCCAGCAACCAATTCTGCAACGCCGTGCATCAGATCATGCATTTTATAACTCTCTATATCATCATCCCGTTTATTTCTTTGTACATCTTGAAAAAAGGACCTCCTTAATAGCTCCGTAAAATACTGATCCCCAATTTCTTCTGCACATTGTTTTCCATCCTGTGAATGAAGGAAACCGTTTGCCATCCAAAGTTGGATCAAGGTTCGCTTCTTAATTTCAGAATCTTTGGGATATACTGAGCAGTAGGCGAAGCAGTGCTTTAAATATGATGGGAGGTCATCATAACTCAACCTCAAGACGGGTATGATATCATTTTCTTCTTGATCCATATTTGAAAATTCTTTATTTTTAATGGATAACCAGTACTTGGTATCTTGGGAGCACAACAGGCTTCCCAAAGTCTGTATGGCAAGAGGAACGCCTGAACACTTTCTTACAATCTCCTTCCCAATTTCCACTTGGTTTTGTGGCTCCTCTCCTGGTTTAAATGCCATTTTCTTAAACAAATCCCAGGACCTCTGCTCATCAAGACCTTTCAAAACATATGGTTCAACGGGGCTTGTGATTTCTGCAACCCTATGGCTCCGAGTTGTTACTATAATCTTACTTCCACTTGCACATACATTTAACAAATCTTTTAGTTTGTCCCACAATGTATGATCCTCACTCCAAACATCGTCTAAAACAAGCAAGTATTTCTTACCACCAATTTCTTTCCGAAGGCGATCTTGCAGTATATCTATCTTAAGGCCCCCCTCAATTTTCTTCTTAGTTGCAGATTCTAAAATATTTTCAACTATTCTCTTCATATTAAAATCATTTGACACACAAACCCACATTTTTAGCTTAAAATGTTTTCCAATTTTCTCATCATTGTACACATATTGAGCAAGAGTAGTTTTTCCTAGGCCCCCAATTCCAACAATTGGAATGACTAAAAAGTTATCCCCAACAGCAACAGGATTGCTATCCAGTAAACGATCCACTATTTTATTTTTGTCATCTTCCCTCCCAATAACTTTTTCTTGAGGAAAAAAGGAATGAGTTTGCTCCTTCTCCCTATATTTAAGTAGTCTAGACTCCGTGGGTTGATCAGTTAAGTTGAAATCGTTCTTAAGCTTTGCATGTTCATCCAATCTCTCCCTAATAGCCTTAATCCTATGACCCATCTTCAGACCAAACACAATCGGATTGTAGCTCGAAAAGAAAAGGCGCACCTTTCTCGCGAGTTTCTTTTGGGTTATTACCTTTTGTTGCAAAGCTGTGGTAGAGACATCGTCGAGCAAATCTTCTGCATCATAAATGACATCTTGAAGCTCTTGAAGCCAAGTTGTGATCTTGCAGTTATGGCTACTTTGCTCCTCTGCATCCAAAAGCACGTTCTTGAGTATGGAAATGATGTGATTAAGTTTTTGAACTTCGTCTTTGACAGCCCATGCCAATCCAATCTCTTGAAATGCCCGAGAGCCCAACTTTTCAAGGAGGGTCTCAGCCAAACCGAACAAAATTGCTTCGGCCATTGGTGATGATTGTGTGAAGATTACTTTGAGATGAAGCAGCAGTCCAAGTGATAAAAGTGATATCCAAGCTGAGAGGAGAAGACCAATAAATTAATAAATTTCGAATTGAAAAAGATTGTGACCATTATCATCTCTACTATCTTATGCAAATTAACATCAAGTTGTGTCATTGGGCTTCATCTACAAAACACGTAAAACTAAAAAGACCCCAATAATTCAGTGTTTATGAAAGCAAAGAGGCTTAAGTGACTTTGAAATGATCAAAACACTTAATCTATGGTGTTATAAAAAAAAAAAATCACAATTTTGTCAAAAAAAATGACAAATAATATCTAAATTATAATTTTCTTTATTAGTGTTGTAACTCAATTTTTGTTAAATATAAAAGTATATATTTATATTATAGTTTTCAATTTGGAGAATCAAAAATCCACAAGAATAGTGGATGAAGATGTCACCATGGGTTATTAATAATTTTATCTATAATTTTATGTCAGTATTAAAATTCGATATTTCTTATAATTTTAATTAAAATATTTCATATGTTATTGTTTAAAACACTTTTTATGCCTTCATGTTTACCTATGTCATAATAATATTCATGTTGAAGTTTTTATTTTGTAATTTTAATCAAAGTAACAATATAAATAACTTTAAATTTTCTTATTTTAATATTTATAAACTAAATTAGGGCAATATATTATCAATTTATTTTTTAAATTTATGTAAAATTTATTAAAAATTATAAAAATAATTTTGAAAAAATTATTCACAGATAGTCATGCGCAACACATGTGACATATTATATATATATATGAAAAAAAGTTCACTTGGTTAAAGAATGAAGTAAAATGGGTTATAAATATATATCATATAAAAAATACAAGTAGCGTGAATTATTTCATAAACAAAAATATTATTATTTTTTAATAATAAGATAAAGAATTCTAAAACATATTTCATTTCAATAAAAATTGATAATTTACAGTTAAAATTTATTTAAAATATGTTAAGAGTTGAATATAAAAATAACATAATAAACATAATGGTTTTATAAATGATATATAATTAAATTATGCATCTTAAATTAAAATAGATAATTCTTCTAATTATTCTAAAATTATTATAAAGTGTCTATTATCACTTGGATAAACTATTGTATATCTTATTAATTTATTTGAATTTTAGAAATCCATTAATTATCATTAAGTAAACAAAAATTGTTAATTATAAATATTTTAAGTAGAAAATGACAATTCAGAATAACAACAAAATTTTTAATATTTTTATTTAAAGAAGTCATATTTAGTTATTACGCAAAATGAAAAATAAAAAATAAAAATGTATTTATTAAAATTATTATTTATATTTTTATGTAAATATTAAAATGATATATTTTACATAATTTTAATTGATCATTTATGTCTATGTTTATGTATTTTATAGTTGTAAAAAAATTTAATTTTTATAAATAACTTTTAAGTATTCATACTTTAATTTTGCAAACTAAATTATAACAATATATCATTACATATATGTATGTATAATTATCAAGAATTATTAAAATATTAACACTATGTTATTTCCTAGCAATCATGTGCTATGCATTCGCACGAGCTATATAACCTTTGCGTGTGTGAGTATATATAATCACATGCATATTACTTTGAGATCAAATCAAATTTATGTGGCAAGTGAGGAGGGGACCAGTCACAAGACATAAAATTGAAACTATGATATGCTTAGATTTTAGCACCAAATATATATAATAGATAGAGAAATGCTCTGTTCTTTTGGAGGCAAGACACCAAACTAAGACTACGATATGCTCAGATTTGAGCACCAAATATGTGTAATAGATAAAGAAATGCCCTATTCATATAAATTTTATCATCATTAAAATTAAGTTCAATTAAAAAAGATTAATTAGATTGGGTAGACATGGAAAGTGGCAACCGGGCTCAAATTGCATTCATGGTAATTTCTTTATTTAGTTTCTTGATAGATAATTTATTTATTATTATTTATTTTTTTAGGTGAAAATTTTATTTATTTAGTTCTTTTTTCCTTAATCATTTCTTTATAGGTGCATCACAAATATTTGTTTCACAACCCAAATCATAATTACAAATTATATAGCAAGGAACAAGTTTCTTCAATATTAATTTGATTTATAATATAATTGGAATTGGGTTCACGAAATTGTTGTGACAGCAGCTACACATGATTCACAAATTCTATTTTGAAAACTTTTAAAACAATTAGATGACGCATCAAACATAGTAGTTTTAGATTTGAATTTATATAGATTTATTTATACAAAATGTGATATAAAAGACTGTTAAATTTTATTAAATTCTATACAAATCTAAATTTGAGGTTTGAACTTTATGCTCCCAAATGCACGGTTATAGCATCTTTTTTTAAAAAAAAAACATTTGTTTGAAGATGTTATAAAAAAATATGCCTAAACAGAGACTTACCGAAATGTTAAAACACATTTAAGAGCTGAAAATGCTGATATATATTTGAGTCATATATAGTGTGGAGAAGCTAGTACTTGGGTAATGTATAAGAATAAAATGAGCATTGATTGGATGGTAATTGAAAAAATTGATAAGACACTGGTCCTACATTTATTGATATCAAACATATTAAGAAATAGACACATATATACTGTATATTGCCTAAACACCTATGTACCTTTCTTGTTATTTTGTTAATTTTGGTCCTACATTCATTAAATCAAACATACAAGGACGGAGAGTTTCAATTTAAGAAATAGACAGATGAAAAGACAGGTCTCCTATATAATTTTTCTGCATAAACACCTCTTCACCTTTCTTGAAATTTAAAATTATTAATTTTAAATTTTTATTTATTAAGAAAGTAAAAAGTAAATAAATGAAAGGGGTATAATGTAATGCAGAGAGCAAAAATCATCAAAATTAAAATAATATAGAATCGAATTTTGGGAGCTCCACTCTCTTTCTCTGATTTGAAAAGAAAGAAATTTGTAACAGATAATTTTCCAAAACTCCGTTACTTTTACTACACAAGGATAAATAATTCGGGGGAGAAAGAGCAAAAAATGTGCACTTAATCCAAATCTAGGCGCAAAAAATGAAAGAACAAGAACACAAATAGACAAAATCCATGAGACAAAAAACACCGACAACTTGGATGCAATCAGAATTTTTATAAATATATTTGGATGGATGCAGAGTTGGGTATTAGACTGACTGACCTGGTAATTGTAATTCCTTTGCTTTGATACACTTCTTTGTGCAACTAATTGCTAGATAAATGGAGCAGATTTATAAGGAAATAGAGAGCAGCAGGAATAGGATCGCCCAACTAAGGCTTGCATCCTCCTTTCAAATGTCATTCAAAGATAAAGGTGAGGTGGGGGAAGAATAAATTCAAATTTTGTTTTGAAAAATAAAGAATAAAGATGAGTTATCTCTTTTCTTTTGTACCATCCAAATAAAGAATAAAGATGAGTTATCTCTTTTCTTTTGTACAATCCAAATTCCATTATAGACAATCAATTGAAAAAAATAAATTTTATGTGAGCTTATTTTAGTGAACAATATTGAATCGACATTTTATTCAAATTTTAAATCATTATTATTTTACATCATTACACTTATAATTTCCCGATGTCATTATTATTATTATTATTATTATTATTTTTATACATTTATTTAACCCTCAAACTTCCATAATAAACAATTCCAATAGTAATCAAAGTAGAGATTAAAGTGCTTCATTTGCAATTCTTTTAATGTAGTTTAAATTCGTAAACTATAATAATAGCATTACAAGTTATTCAAAAACACTAATTCATACATTTGTTATGGAAAAGACAAAGAGAGATTGATATTATTTATCAACACTTGTCATCTACTATCATATTCTAGAGAGAGAGGAGAATTTTTTTTTTTTTTTTGTGTCATAGAATTACAATAACTTTAAAGAAAAAAGATTGAAACTTTGATTTTGGAGATTTGATATTCAAATTATTATGAGATGAATGATTGGAAAGAGTATGGCAAGAAGTTTAGTGTAAGGTTGCAGTTATCCATATTAAAATATTTATTTTTCTAGGCTCAATAGTTAAAGTTTAAGAATCTTGATTTAAATCCTGAAAAGAAAAGTGAAAAGAAATATATGATAGGAGATATTGCTTTTAAAAATATCAAATAAGCGTATTTAATTTGTCATTAGAGTACCATTTTATGTAAATGTTAAACTAATTTCTTAACATTTTTTGTATGAAAAAATAACAAGATAAACATTTTAGAAATTTTTTTCTACAAAAAAAAGTTTATTAATTTTTATTATTTTATTATAAATACTATATATGCCACTTACATTTCACGTGACTGGATGTAAAATACTAGTATTATTTTTGGCATTTGTATTGATTTGAATAAAATATAACACAAAATTGTCTTGAGTTTCTTTTAAATCCAAAAAATAAAAATTCAAGCTTTGAAATCTATGCCTCCAAACAATGCCTTATTAAAATTATGTAAAATATTACAACATTATCGATAAGGATTCAATAAATACATTTATTTTTTATTTTTTTATTATAAAAAAAATCTCAATTTATGACTTCTTTCAATTAAAATGTTAATAAACTTATCAATACAATTTGAAAATTGTGATTTATTACATGAAGTCTTTACATACACTACAAAAAAAAAAAAAAGGTTATTAGTGACGGTTTTAAACCGTCACTAATAATCAAAAAATTGTCACTAATAGTATTAGTCATGGTTTTGTCGGTATTAGTGATAGTTCCAGTTTTGTCACCATACCTACGAATACTAATACTTATTAGTGACGAAATATTTAAACTGTCACTAATAGTGAAGTATTAGTGAAGGAAAAAAAACTGTCACTATTAGACTACGACCGTCACTATAAATCATACATATTGTCAGATCAAATTCGTCACTAAAGGGCAAGTACTAATGATAGATTTAATAACTGTCACTAATATAACACTATTAGTGAAGGTCAATAATGTAATGCCCCGAAGCCAAAACTAGGGTCTGGAGTGTTATTTGGAATATAACTCTAATACCACCCTGTGATGCCCCAAACCCGTCAAGTGGGGTCTGTGTGCCACGTGTTTCATTCACCTGTATTTGATTATATATCATCAATTACGCAGCAGAAATAATAACAATTTCTCAATAATTTACTAGAGTTTCTACATGTCTATAATCTCAAAAGGTATACCTCAACATCCAGTATTCACAAACACATATATACATCTCAGAAAACTTAAAGAAACCCAACAATATACATCAAAAGTCTATACCCTCTCTCTCTCTCAAAAATGCTACACCAACCTCGAGCTCACTGGGCTTGATCACGCGGAGGCTCTGAAAAAGATAGAATTCATATTGAGTGAGACACATCTTAGTAAGTCAGAATATATTATCACCAGTGTGTGGCTATCATGAGGTTTGTGTGCAAATATATAATCATTATTTACAAATTTTTTCATAATTATGAAATCATTCTCTGTCCCTACTCACACACAAGAAAAATATTTTACTAACGAGAGTTCCCAAAGATTGTGGTGATTACCTGCCCATACAAGTAGCATCCCTCTGCTCAGATACCTTATGCAATCAATGGCTACAACTGAAGCATATCAGGGCACTTACCTTACTCGGTAAGCCCTTAGGTTGGTTGTTTATCTCGTACTCACACAAATTCACACAAATGTTTACAGGCAGAAGTTCCTGTGAATCGGAAAGATTACTCGCTCATACAAGTAGCTTCCCTCTACCCTAATACATTAAGCAGTCCGATATGGCTACATCTGATATTAATCAGGGCACTCGCCTTTATCAACAAACCCTCGGGCGGAGAGTAGACTTCACCCCAAATAAATATAATACTACAATATATAATACATATTTACTTTAATCTGTATCTGTCATCTCTATATTGCTTATCTTTTCATGTTATCGGTATTTCACATCATATAATTCACTTTCACATTTCATATCATGTGAATTCCACTTCCACATTTCATATCATCCACATTTCACATTCACATTTCACATTACTCTGATTTCATGCTACTCTGTATTCACGTCTGCATTCACATATTCTGTTCTCATTTCATTCACTAGTTAAATCAAACAATTATACAATTAGAACTCACTATCAGATGGTTAAATTAAACAATTATGGAAAAAATTTGATGTGTATTTTTAGTAAAACTGACGATGAACATAGGTTGAATTTTGTTATTTCATATGATATAATTATGCGTATTATTTAAATGGTGTGGCATGAGTAAAATGAATATACTTTGATGAATTATGATATATTTATGAGATGTTGGAATTACTGAAATGTGATGAGAAAATATACTGCATGTGTATTGTTTAATCAGAGTAGGATGCGAATGTTAAATTGCAATGTATGATTTGAGAAGTCCGATGGACCATAGTGAGGCACAGTACTGTTGCGTGTGATTTCTGCAGAGCTTAGTGCACCCCACACGTCTCGTGGAGAGTGTGGAGATGGTCGATTGGACTGAGAAGGGTTGAGTCCCTCCTGGAGTCTAGACTGGTATGGGAACAGCCAATTTGACTTATAGAATGAAGAGATTGTTACTAATTTAACTTTGATAAGCCAACTAGGGTTAAGTCTAGCCTTCAGGTTGCACAACCTGTCTTGAGGGGAAGCATGACAGTGATTATCCATCTAGTAGTGAGTTCTAAATGCATAATTATTTAATTTAACCAGTGAATAATATGAGAACAGAACATGTGAATGCATATGTGAATATAGAGTATTTTGAAATATGAAATGTGAAATGTGAACTGTGGATGATGTGAAAGGGGAATTGAGATTATGTGAAATGTGAAAGTGAATTATGTGATGCGAAATACTGAGAACATGAATTGGGATTTCTATTTGATTGTATCTAAAGGCCCAATGAATTGGGATTTCCCTATTGGGCCAGGTCATTTTGGGGCAAGTGGATCGTTTATGATGAAGAGAATGAGCTTCAAGAGAATGAGTCGGAGTTCTTGCAGAGTGGAACCATGCAGTACTAGACACGAGATTAATCTTCCAAAGAACAAGACTTTATATTGTAGTATTATATTTATTTGGGGTGAAGTATACACTCCGTTCGAGGGCTTACTGGGAAAGACGAGTGCCCTGATAGATATTAGATGTAGTCATACTAAGCTGCATAGCGTATTAGGGTAGAGGAAAGCTACTTGTATGGGCGGCAAGTAATCTTCCCTATTCTCGGGAACTTATGCATGTAAACATTTGTGTGAATGTGTTTGAATACGAGATAAGTGTTCTGATATGCTTCAGTTGTTGCCATAGGTTGCATTAGGTATCAGAGCAGAGGGGTGCTACTTGTATGGACGGGTAATCACTCCAATCCTTGAGAACTCTCGTTAGTAAAATATGCTGCATGTGTGTGAGTATGGACAGAGAATGGTTTCATAACTGTGATAAATTTGTAAATGATTATTATATTTTGTACACTGAACCTCATGATAGTCACACACTGGTACTAATGTATTCTGTCTTACTGAGATGTGTCTCACTCGATATGAATTTCACTTTTTTCAGGACCTCCGCGTGATTGAACTTAGTGAGCTCGGGGCTGGAGTAGCATTTTTGTGAGAGAAAGGGTATAAACTTTTGATGTATTTTGGGTTCGTTTAAGTTTTCTGAGATGTATATACATATGTGTGTGTGTGTGTGTGTGTGTATACATATATTTGTGAATACTGGATGTTGGAAAATACTCTTTTGGGATATTTATATGTAGAAACTCTCGTATATTATTAAGAAGTTATTATTTTCACTGTGTAATTGATGTTAGAGTATCAGATATAGGTAAATGGAACATGTGGCACCTGAGCCCCACTTGGCGGGTTCGGGGTGTGTCAAACACTATATTATTCACTGGCAATCATGTGCAATGCATTTTTATCCACTAGCAATCATGTGCAATGCATTTGCACACGCTATAATCTTTGTGTGTGTGTGTGTGTTTATACATTTATAAACACACATATTCCTTCGAGATCAAATCAAACTAACCTGGCAAGTGATACCTATTCTTAGATTTTAGCACCTACTATATGTAATAGATAGAGAAATGCTCTATTCCTTTGGACGCAAGACACCAAATTGGGATTGCGACATGCTCAGATTTTAGCACCAAATTAAATGTGTAATAGGTAGGGAAATATCATGTTCCTTTGGACAAATATTTGAGGTTTCCATGAAAAGAGAACGATATATATAGGTAAGCTGGGGATGATGTCTTGCGTCTTTCTTACAAAAGGATGCAAAGGCTATGCACCCAAAAAAAATGAGGGAGGAAAAGAAAAGAATATATGCGTTGGGATGATGTCTTGCGACTTTCTTACAAAAGGACACAAAGGATACGCACCAAAAAAAAAAAAGAGAGGAAAAGAAAAGAATTGATGCCTCTTGAGTCTTTGATTAGTAAATTGGGATGATGCCCTATTTGATTAGTATATTACATTCCAATTTCTTATTTGCAATTAGATTATTTTTTAGTGTTTGTAATTTATAAATAATTTATTTATAATTTATAATTTTTTTTACAACACATTGCGAAAATATTTTCATATCTAGAAATCTAGAATTAACTTTTTGAATGGAATCATTGATTTTATATATAATTCAAAATAAAAATTAAACTAAAATCACATTAGGAATTTTAGATATAAGTAAAATAAAAATATTCATAAAATTGTCAGTTGGGTTGGCCCAAGCGATAAGAGCGACTTGCGACTTTGGCAACCCAATAGTCACGGGTTTGATTTCCCCTTGAGAGGTTACTCCAGTGAACTACCACTGTGCGTTAATGGGCGGGTGACGACAATTTCACCCCCCCGGGTTTGGTGCCGCACCACCGTGTCACAAAGTGGCACGGTGGTGGTTGGAGTTCTCGATCATTTAAAAAAATATTCGTAAAATTTCTAAAAAATTTGAAAAAAAAAAAAAAGCATTTTAAAATATTTTTACTATTTCCAAAGTATCATGTACAATAAGATTATTATTGCAGCTCTAAAAATTGAATTTTAAGATATAATAATTATTGAAATGATTATAGTATTTTATTGCAATTAAAATATTTTGTATTTTTATTCTTTTTATTTTTATTATTTTAATCATATTGTTTACATTGTTTTGATTCAAGAGTGAAAAATGAACATTTTTTCAATCAACTTTTTAATTTATTTTAGTTTTGAAAATATTGACCAAACATCTTCATCTTTTTTTTTTTCGATTTTTAGTTCCTGTTTTAGTTTTTTATTTTCTTTATTTTGTTTTAATTTTCATAATTGTTTATAGTTATACCAAACGGTTATTCAACTTTTTTAATTACACATAAATAATAAATATAGCTCGTTGCAAACAAATTAGATTATTTAAATTGGTTAAACTATAATTACACCTATTCTTAGATTCAGAGAATAAAAATCAATCTCTCTTGTATAAATTTTATCATCATCAAAATTAAGTTAAGTAAAGAAAGATTAGTTGGATTGGGTAGACATGGAAAGTGCCAACCGGGCTTAAATTGCATTCATAATAATTTAGTTTATTGATAGATAGTTTATTTATTAGTGTTTATTTTGTTAGGTGAAAATTTTCTTTTAGTTATTTTTTTTATTAATCATTTCTTTATAGGTGCATCAAGAATATTTGTTTTATGCCCCCGGGCATAAGTTCAAGTGATAAGGAGGTTCACAAGACGGCCTTGGACAAAGGTGAAGTCTGAGATTCAAACCCTGCCGCCTGTAGCGTACATCCGTGATTTACCTCTTACGTCTTGGCTGAGGGCATGACTGATGTAGCCATGAGATTAGTCTGATGCGTAAGCCCAAGACACCGAAGTATAAAAAAAAGAAAAAAAAAGAAAAGAATATTTGTTTCACAACAAAAATCATAACTAGAAATTATATAGCAAGGACCAAGTTTCTTCAACATTAATTTGGTTCATAATAGAATTGGAATTGCAGAGCAGCTACACATGATTCATAATTTCTATTTTGAAAACTTTTAAAAACAATTATCCTCAGATAGAGTAATTTTAGATTTGAATTTGTATAGATTTATTTAGACAAAATGTGATATAAAGGACTATTAAATTCTATGCAAATCTAAATTTGAGGTTTGAACTTTATGCTCCCAGATGCAAGGTTATAAAAAAAAAAATTTAAAAGAAAAGAAAAAGGTTTTTTCTTTTTGAAAATGATATAAAAAAAATATGCTTAAACGGAGACTTGCGGAAATGATAAAATACATTGGAGAGCTGAAATGTCAATATTAATTTGAGTCATATATAGTATGAAGAAGCTAGTACTTAGGTAATGTGTAAGAATGAAATGAGCATTGATTGAATGGTAATTGAAAAAATTAATAGACACTAGTTCTACATTCATTAATATCAAACATATCAAGACAGAAACTTACTTTAAATATGTTCCAAATTTAAGAAATAGACGCATAGACCCTGTATATTGTCATATATTGTCTAAACACCTATGTACCTTTCTTGTCATTTTGTTAATTTTGGTCCACCATTCATTAATATCAAATATACAATGTGCAAGTTGTGAGTAAAAAAGTGGAGATGTCTGCGTTCAAAATTCCTATGAGATTGCCCGTTAATATCAATGGGGAATTGAGATTTATTTTCTCAGAAGCATGGATGTTTAAGGTTGAGGAAGAATTTCGTTTTGCATTAGTAATGAAATTTTTTAGGAATCGGCTATCTATTGATAAAATTCGGCTATCGATTGTGAAAACGTGGGGTTTGATGGAAATTCTAACGATCAGTGTTATGGATGATTATCACGTGTTAATTCACATGAAAAACGAACGTGACTTTCTACATAGTCGGGTAAGGGAAGGTAGAACTATGGAAGACAATTCTTTTCGGCTGTTCAAGTGGATGAAGGATTTTGATAACAAAAAAGAATCTCCATTGGCTCCTCAACGAATTTTCTTACTGGGGTTACCAATGCATCTTTACCGAACAGATTTTCTCCAAATAATAGCGACTCACTTTGGTCGTTATCTTGGAACTGATAATGCAACAATCAACTGTGCGAGAGCATCAGGGGCATGTATTTGCGTGGAAGTTGACCTAACAATAGATCTGGTAAAGGGATTTCTTCTTGTTTTATCTCCGAAACAATCTATTTGGTAAGAGGCCAAATATGAAAAGATGAGTTTTTTCTGCACTAAATGTTGTAGGTAAGGACATACCTCGATTGTTTGCAGGGTTGGAGAGAAGCGAAGGGAAGATGAAAAATATAAAGAAAAAAAGATATGAAAACCAAAGACTAATGACGGTGTAATAGCAACCGATATTGACGTGGATAAAGGGGAAAAGAAGGTGGTGCAAGAAGCAAGACCTAGTAATGTGCATATGATGAAGCAGATTAATGATAGGGGCCTTGAAATAGTGGAAATTCATGTGGTTCAAGGAAAAAGGGATCATGCAAGGCAAAACTCTGATATATCGCAGAGAGGATGAGAAAATAATGGGAATGAAGGTTCAACAGAGAGGAATGAAGGGGAGTGTGGAGAAGTTAGGTTTGATGATGATCCTTGAGTTTCAGATGATGAACCTATATCTCAAAAGGAAGTGGATCATGTGAGTAGTTTTAAACTGACTGAAGGTGGGGACCAAGGTTTGCATCAAGAGGAATTGGCTCGGGGTTATTCGTTTGAGAGGGAGGAAGGGGAAATATCATTTTTAAAGGGCAAGGAAAAAATATATGAGTCTGATACAAGGCAGGGAGGAATTTCCGAAAAAAAAAATTCTATGAGGAAATCTCATAGGGTTCTCATCCGACCTCATAAATTAAATTTATGACTGATACAATTCTTTTCTGAAATATTAGGGGATTGTGAAGGTCTAGAGGCAGGTTAAAGAAGCTAATTAAAAATTTTAATGTTGGGTTGTTTACTATTTCAGAACGGTTTGCGGCTGAGAAACGGATGGTAATGCTGGGTAATTTTCTGAATTATCACCATTTTATATCTAATGAAAATCAGGGCGGTAAATTGTGGCTGTTTTGGAAGGATGTAAATGCCTTTGAGGTGATTTCAATCACGACTCAGAAGATTTTCGGGTGGTTTCAATCACGACGGACAAAGAATTTTGGTGAGTTTTGTTTATGCCAAATGTTCTTATGTTGAAAAAAGAGAGTTATGGCGGCAATTTGAGGAGTGCCAATCAAATTTTCCTTGGTTGGTCCTGGGTGATTTTAATGTTATTCGAACGGCTACCGAAAGAATTGATGGAAATTTAAGACCACTGTTACCTATGATGGAGTTTAATGACTGCTTACATTATTGAGGTCTCTTTGATTTATCAAACACAGGCTCACGAATGTCGTGGTACAATGGCCATAAAGGAGTGGCTCATAGTTGGGCTAAGCTTGATCGTGTTCATATTAATAATGGTTTTTCCAACCTATATGGTTCGGCTCAATTTAAATATCTGAGTTGGAAATCCTCAGATCATAGCCCCATGGTGGTGTATACAAATACGTTTTTCTCTTGGTATGACCCTACCCTATTTCGGTTCTTGAATATGTGGAGTTCGCATGATATGTTTTTGTCATGCGTTAAAGATGCCTGGATCAGGAATGACTCGGCCTCGGGTCTTTTGAAACTTGCTATTCTCCTTAAGAGAACTAAAATTGCATTACGTGCATGGAATAAAAATGTCTTTGGGATAATGGGAGAAAATTTAAAAGCTTTTGAGGAAATGATGGAATATCTAGAAAATCAATTGCAAGCAGGTTTTTTTGAGGACGTCGAAGCTGATTACTTGACTACTAAGTTGGAGATTCAGGTGTGGGAAAATAGAGAAACATCTCGCCTGGGACAAATTGCGAAAAAAAAAATGGTTGATTGAGGGGGATCAAAACTCTATATTCTTCCATTCAGTTATCAATAAGAAGCAGAATAAGAGTCGTATTGACCATATGGTTTCGAACGATAGGAGGATATTGGAGGGTGCGGAAGCAATTCATAATGAAGCAACAGTATTTTTCCAAAATTTCTTTCAGAATCTTCAGCGTTTGAACCATGCGATTTCTCCAAGTTAATTCAAAAGCAAATTTCAGATGTTGATAATAATTTTCTCTGCACTAAACCGATAGAAGAAGAAGTTAAAAGAGCGATGTTCTCTATTCCCAAAGAAAGCAGTTCGGGACCAGATGGATTTGGCTTTGAATTTTATAAATCTTGCAGGGACATTGTAAAAAAAGATCTCTTGGATGTGGCAATGGATTATTTTTCAGGGCACTACGCTTTCCAAGTTTTTGTTCTCTTCGTTTATTGTTTTAATTCGAAAGGTGGATAATCCTTCTAGTTTTGATAAATTCCGGCCTATTAGTTTATGCTCCGTGGCTTATAAAATTCTTTCCAAGATTATTATTTTTAGACTAACCGAGGTTGTTGACAAGTTGGTCTCACATAAACAAGGCGCTTTTATTCCTGGGCGTAGTATTTTCGAAAATATTACACTTGCTTAAGAAATAGTTTAGTCTTTGCACAAAAAAATAGCTAGCGGCAATGTGATGGTAAAACTCGATATGGCTAAGGCTTACGACAGAGTGAATTGAAATTTTCTTCTAGAGGTTTTTAAGGCTTTTGGTTTCTCTGAGAGGTTTTGCAAACTCATAAAAAATTGTGTGGAGTCCCTATGGTTTTCTGTTTTTATGAATGGAACATTTAAAGGGTTTTTTCAATCTACGAGAGGCTTGTGGCAAGGGAATCCACTCTCTCCTTATTTATTCATCATAATGGAGGAGGTTTTGACAAGGTTGCTTAAGAAAAATTATGAGACTAGTCAGATTGGTCAATTTAATCATCCGATTGGGGCCCCATTGGTTTCGCATTTGTTATATGCGGATGATATTCTTATTTTTTCGAATGGTGGGAAGAGGTCTATTAGAAATTTAGTTTACACTCTGGAATTGTATGAGAAGTGGTCGGGACAAAAAATCAGTAAGACAAAGTCAGCGTTATTCCTCTCGAAATACATCACTCCTGTTCGAAAGGATGGTTTAAAAATCACGGGTTTCATGGAAGGTAAATTCCCAGTTACATATTTTAGTGCGCCTTTGGTGTTTGAAAAATTGTCTTCCAGGACAGTAGAGCCTCTTGTGGAGAAGATTAGAAAGAAAATTGTAGGGTGGAAATCTAAGTTGTTCTCGCAAAGTGGAAGATTGATTTTATTAAGACATGTGTTGTCTAGCATGCCTATTCATTTGATGTCTGTTATTAAGGTTTCGCAGGTCACATATTCTCGCATTAACTCTCTTCTTTCTAATTTTTTATGGGGAGAGGTGAAAGATAAAAGGAAGATTCATTGGCGCTCTTGGGGGAAATTTGTAAACTTACCTCGAAAGGGGGTATGGGTCTGAGAGATCTTAAGGAAGTTTAGAAATCTCTTCTTATGAAATTTGCCTTCAGATTGCTCACCTCTAACAATCTGTGGGAAGGTTTTTTCAGGGCTAAATATTACAGAAATGATCATTTATTAATAAGGAAGGGGAACCAAATGACTCTTGATTCTGGAAATCAATTATGGCCACCATTCCAGAAGTTATGGATAATGTTAAAATTTTGGTGAGAGGTGGGAACTCTTCTTTTTGGTTCGACGGGTGGTTGTCATTAGGCCTGTTATCTGTGAGCACTAAGGATATTTTGAACAAGAATCTGTGTATTGAGGATTGTTGGCTAAATAATAATTGGAACTTTGATTTAGTACTAAAATTGGTTGGTGCCAATAAAACAAGGGAAATTTTGCACCAGGTGCCGACGGGTAAAAGTGGGCAGGATATTTTTGTTTGGAAGCCTGCCCTTGACGACAATTTTTCTACAAAAACGGCTTAGGAGGCAGTGAGGAGCAGAAGTGACAATTTTGTGTGGAATGACTGGTTTTGACATTCTTTATTGCCCAGAAGAATTTTAATGTGTTTATAGAGAACTTGATTTAGATGTTTGGCTGTAGATGATAGAATTCAGGCCAAACGAATATCGATGGCTTCAATTTGTGATTGCTGCGTTCAAAGAAGTTAGGAAAACATTGATCATATTATTTCTTTAGGTGAGGTGGCTTTAGAGGTTTGACGTCGGGCTAGTGTGGCGTTGGGGATTCCTTTCCAAAGATTCCTTCCCTGGAAAAATAATATGAAAAATTGGTTCCACTATGCCCAAAAATCGTCTATTAAAGGTATTTTAATCGGGCTGATTCCGTGTTTGATTATGTGGTGTCTTTGGAATCGAAGATGTAAAGTGAGAATGGAATGAGTTTATCAAAGTGCAGATCAAATGTGGAGAAGTGTTCGATTTTGGGTTAGTTTTAATGCTGAGGACACCAATTCTTTTCTTTATATTGAACCTCTGAAGCACTTTATCAATGTACTCCTCCTATGACAAATATAACTTCTTGGCACTCCTGTCACGACTAATTCTTATGCCAAGAATTTTCTTTGTTGGCCCCAAATCCTTCATAGCAAATGACTTAGTCAATTGCTTCTTCAACTGGTCAATCCTTGAAGCATTCCTACCAACAATCAGCATGTCATCCACGTAAAGCAGTAAGAAAATAAAATCATCATCAAAGAATTTTTGAACAAATACACAGTGATATGAAGTTATCTTCTTGTAGCCTTGCTCCCCCATAACAAACTCAAACTTCTTATACCACTGTCTTGGTGCTTGTTTCAAACCATATAGGATTTTCTTCAGCTTGCACACATAATTCTCTTTCTCTTTCACTCTAGCCTCTGCCTACTTCATATAAATCTCTTCCTCCACATCACCATGAAGGAAGGCAGTTTTCACATCCATCTGCTCAACTTCCAAGTCAAGACTAGTTGCTAAGATGAGTACTGTATGGATCAATTACATCTTTTCAATTGGAGAGAATATCTCATCAAAATCAATACCTTTTCTCTGATCGAACCCTTTTACAACCAATCTAGCTTTGTACTATGGCTGTGAAGAGAACTCATTTGGTTTCTTATTGTAAATCCACTTGTTCTCCAAAGCTCTTTTTCCTTTAGGCAACTTCACTAACTCAAAGGTGTGGTTATCATGCAATGACTGTGACAACCCGAATAAAAATGGAATTTAAATAATAAAGAGGAAGGGAAATGGAAACAGTAACAGAAGGAGGAAGTCGACTTTGTCGACGAGGGTTTAAGAGAATTTGTCGACAAAAATTAAATTTTGTCGACGAAGAAATACCGAGAGAGGTTTTGAGCCGAATGAATTTTGTCGACGAGGACTGAATTTCGTCGATGAAATTATTAAAGGATTCGTCGATGAATGATGTGGCTCATCGACGAATCTAGTTCTATAAATATAGAAAAATTTGGATTTTAACTTCACACTTAAGCAACATCGCCGAATTTACGCCGCATTGACAATCTGAAGCCACCACGACGCTTCTGGGGAAGTTCTCTCCAAATCTGTCAGAGCGGATCGTTGGTGAAAGCAAGTTGGAAATCATCCCTAAGTTGAAGTAAAGTTTTTTAAGCCAAATTAGATACTACGACAGTTATAGGAAATGATGTACGCATGAGAATACTGAAGTTTAATATTGGGAGTTTTCAATTTCAGGATATTGATCAGGAAATCCTACGGGGGTTAGACCAGGATATTTTAGGGGTTTTGTCATTAGTCAGATAAGGGAATAAACTAAAGCAGTTATTTTCCATGCAAATTACTACTGTGTATGAGTAAGTTTATTTTTAGAAAAACATATATTACATATGAATATTATTGAGAAAATGTATGTTATTGGGAAAATACTGCTGTTATACAAGAATGTGATTTTAGAATGAAACGTACGGGCTTACTCAACTTTGTGTGGCATGAATATTATTTTTGCATGAATGTATTATGATATGGAAATTTTACGAGAAAAGCATGTTTTCAGGAATCACGAAATAATGCAGTATATGATGACTTTGAACTGCATGATAATTGATTTACTTTCAGAATAATATATATGAAATGTTCGGCACGAGGCCGTAATTATGAAATGTTCAGCACGAGGTCGTAATTATGAAATTATGAAAGATGTTATAATAACATGTATTATATGTTATCAGAACCCGGATGTTAGTTTAGTTCAGTTTCAGGAGTTCAGTACCGTTGTTATATAGATCAAATATCTATGTTCAGACTTGTGCTAACCACCCCACGAGGGGGTGGGAGATGGATAGTCAATGTGGCTTTTAGTGTAGAGTTGTAGACGTCCATCTGGCAGTCCGGACCAGGGTGCGGCGGGCCCATCGTACTTACAGACACTTTTTGACTCGACAGTAGCTGGCCAACCATTGTCAGGTCCCACCTTCAGGCTACACAACCCGTCATGAGGGATAATACATGACATTAGCTAGTTATTCATCTTGGGTATGTTTTTAGTATTATCAGATATAACAGACGATTTATGAATGATATGAGTTACTAGAATAATATGAAAGTATATGATGATTTAGTATGTTTTGACGTATGTTCATTAATATATGAAATGTATTGTATATGTATAACTGCATTATATATATTCATGTTGCCACACAGCTGTATTTAGTTTATTTTCCCTTACTGAAAAGTGTCTCACCCCCAAATATTAAATGATTTTCAGGAAACCCAGAGGGACCGAAGGGTCAAGGCCGCCGTTGAGTGGGTTTAGCTTCCCTACTAGAAGGGTAAGTGTTGAACTATGATCAGGAGATTTTTGTTGTATGATCCTAGTGTTATTTTGACTTTTTGAAGATTGTATATATATACAGTATTTTGATAATGTAGTAAACTCTAGTATTATGTCTTATGGTTGGATGATTGAGATTTTATTTTTACTGCTGCTTTAGTTTCCGCTGTTTATGTCAGGCTATCCCCGCTACCTACGGGTTCGGGTTGATTTTCTATTTATTATGCTACCTTTTACATTAAGAAATTGAGGGCGTTACAATTTGGTATCAAAGCCTAGGATACTAGGTTTTGCAAACTCTAGAGTGCAGCAGTAATAATACCAGAGTATAGGATAAGGGAATTTGAGGTCTGGTTTTGTAGTCTAGATGCAGGATTTTGTGGTAGTTTGTGTGATTTTCCTAAGGTGACGATTTCAGGAAATTCATGGTAAACTATCGTCGAGTTGGGTATCTAGGTTGCAGGATTGAACCTTGAATTAAGATTGAGAGAGATGAATTAATTAGTATGAGTTGAGTGATATGTATAGAGAAGGGGGTACTAAGTTGAGTTAATTGTTTTTCAGGATGGACCCTGATGGCAACAGTGCCCACGCTAGTGGGAGTGAGGGTGCTGGAGCCTCAAGCGCTGTGGGTAGTGATTCAGATGCCGTTTTACACTGTGTAGCACAGCAGGTTATGGCAAATATTTACAGGAGTTTGAAGGAACCAGGTGATTCATCGGCAAGCCACGCTAGTTCGATTAAGAAGTTCATTAAGATGAGTCCTCTGACATTCTCAGGAGGGATAGATCCTGTAGTTGCTGAAAATTGGGTGCAGGAGATAGAAAAAATATTTACAGTGCTACAGTGTTCAGAGAAGCAGAAGGTGTTGTTTGCCACCTATAGACTGACTGGGGAGGCCAAGAGATGGTAGTCAGCAGTGAGACTTTTAGAGCAGCAGAGGACTATACCTGTGGAGATAGACTATACCCATGGAGATGAAGTGGGAGCGGTTTAAAGAAATATTCTTCAATAGGTATTTTCCAGCCTCTTCCAGGGAGGCTAAGATTGAGGAGTTCCTGAATCTGAAGCAGGGATAGTTGTCAGTACAGCAGTACGCGGCGAGGTTCATCGAGCTATCCCGCTTCGCCCCATACATTATTCCAAATGAGGTGAAGAAGGTACGACAGTTTGAGAGAGGTCTGAGGAAGGAGATTTACAAGCAGGTATCGATATTGAAGTTGTGGGATTTTGCTGAGCTAGTGGATAGAGTCACTATAGCGGAGATTGGGGGGCGGTCGGAGGCTGAGGAGTAGAGGCAGAAGAAGAGGTCCATACCTTCTGGTTCCCAGCAGGGGGTTGGACGTGGTTCATAGAAGAGGGGTGGTTATTATAGAGACCGGAGACAAGAGACCGGGAATCGCGGTTTTAAGGGTGTACAGCCACCTCCAATTTGCCCCACCTGTGGGAAAAGGCACCTCGGGGAGTGTCCTGCAAGACGAGGTGTTTGCTATCGATGTGGGGAGCCAGAACATGTGATGAGGGAGTGTTAGGCTTCTGCTCCTAGATGTAACGCCCCGACCTCCTGAGAGGGCCTGGAGTGCTACTAATCAATTCATTTTCCTAATAATACACATTCTAATATCATTTATGCAGCGAAAAACAAAACTAAAATCTTTCAACCAATACCACACCAGAGTATTCTACATCTATCTGCGTTCTAACATACAACATACATCCCCCTGTATTCACATAAATACATATCTCCAGAACATAATCCCCAAAATTTCAGTATGTTTCACAACCATCTAACACTCAAAAGACTTAAACATAATACATAAAATATTTACATTCCCAAAACATCAAAATTATACCCTTTTCTTCAAAAGTGCTATAATAGCTCGAGCTCTCTAAGCTCGATCTCGTGGAAGTCCTAAAAAAGATTAGTTCATATTCGGGTGAGACACATCTCAGTAAGGGAAGAAACAATATATTAAAACAGTGTGTGACCAACATGAGTTTATAATCAACATAATATTTAATATTTAAAAATCGCTAACACAATTTTTGAAATCATTCTCTGATCCTATTCAAACACATGCAAATGTTTAACCACGAGATTACCCGGGGATAGGGGTGATTACCCGCCTATACAAGTAGCACCCCTCTGCTCTGATATTTTTGACAACCCAAAGGTCGCAGCTAAAGCATACCAGGGCACTCACCTTACTTAGTAAGCCCTCAAGTGATAAATTAATCTCGTACTCACACTGTTCAACAATAGCTTACCGGTAAAGGCCCTCAGGATAGGGAAATCTACCCGCCCATACAAGTAGGTTCCCTCTGCCCTAGTATGTTATGCTGCTACTGCCACATCTGTAGCTACTAGTGCACTCGCCTTACTCAGCAAGCCCTCAGGCAAAAGGTATGCCTCGTCCAATCATAACATGTTCTACGTATATGCATACTTATAATATCATAATACATCATTCTTTCTATCATTATTCAATCATACACATTTGTTCATATTCATGGCTTAACATTACATTTCATTTCACTTTAAGTGACTCTTTTCCATTTTACATTGTTCACATTTCACATTTCATTTCTATTTCATTCATTTCCCTTTTCATTTCATTTCAATTTATACCCAACATCTTTCAGCTGTTTTACCCAACATATTTCAACTATTTATCCAGCATATTTCAGCTGTTTACATGGTTGCATTCACACACATAAGCAACATAGTCCATGTCATGTTTAATTCACAATGCATTACTTATTTAACCCGAATCTCATACATTTAACATATATTTTCACACAGCATTTTATTTACTCATGCCACACAATTTAGCAATAAAATTCATACACTGCCTGTAAAATAAGCCAACCAACATTTAATGTTTATATACTGAAAATACTTTTCATTTCTTACTTAATTATCTTGAAAATATTTCCCACTTTCATCAGTTCATTTTTCGCATATACATATCTAATAAACAACCCTAAACTCGGAAAAAAAATATATAATTTAAACAGTTGGCATTTTACCCATACTGAAACATATACACGTACATATAACACAATTTATTTTTTTCATTAAATTCTTAAAAAATCTGATTTAATATATATTTTTCCCCTTACCTGAATTCTCGAACTACACCGACAGGAATCCCACACCGATGCCCGCGGCGCTCACCCGAACCCTGATTCAAAAATTCTAGTTCCATGTAATTAATCCTGAATAAAATGTTATTTTAATATTTTCTAGGCCAATAAATTCTAAATAAATAAATATACCCTTAAATATAACCAAATTACTAAATTTTCTAAATTAATTAATTCATTTCTCCAAAATACTACCCATCTAACCTTCCCTAAACTCCACACACCTCAAATTAACATTTAAACTAATATTTAATACTCTCACTTAATTTCCTAAATTATGCCTGTGGGGTCCAAAATTACACCCGCGGCACTTACCCGAGTTCTGAATCAAAACTCTAATTCCATTTAAATTATTCTTAAATAAAATACTATTTAAATATTTTCTAGGGTCAAAATTTTCAATTTACAGTTATACCCGCATATTTAACTAATTTGCCAAAATTTTCAAATCCCACTCTCGCTTTGGAGTAGGGCCTAGAAAATTCCAATTGAAAAATTACATACGTCAAAATGACGACGACGACGATTAGGACCACGTGGTGGTACCCGTTTTCTGATTTAACAATAGATTTAAAGCAAAATTAAGAAAATAGGAAAAAATTATCTTTCCCCAGCAGCAGTGCCTAAGTCGTTCCCACGACCAATCTGCTCTAGTAGAAATGTCGGCAGCGGAACCAAAAATCCAAGGGCACCTTCTGTTTCCCGATCCGCCGCAAATTCACTGAGAAATTAAGAGAAGAAGAGAGACGGAAGATGGAGGTGATCGTGCTGCACAGGAGGCAGGAACAATTGCAGAGGCAATTGCAGAGAAGGGGGGGGGGGATGGATCAGGACATTGAATTGGATTTCAATTTGAAATCCAATTCACTTAATTCTATCTTAAATTATCATATATATATATATATATACCCATTATATAATTTGCTTAATTAATTTATTTAAATAACGTTTAATTAATTTATTAATTCAATTAAATAATATTCAATTAATTAACTAACTAATAATTAGTCTAATTTCATTTTATTTCATATATATTTTTATTATTTTTTTTTCATACTATTTCTTTTATATGTTCATTTATTATTTTATTTATTTATTATTATTATCATTATTATTATTTTCTAATTATTTTAATCATTTTAATTTTTCGGGTCTTTACACTAGATCTTTTCAAGGAGGTTACCAGGCGCCACGTGGAGGCCAGTAGAGGAATATGGCCCCAGTTAGGGTTTTTGTTTTGACGTCGGGCAATGCTGAGGCGGTCGGCGACATGGTGACAGGTACGGTTAATATGTTTTTATTTAAAGTTACTACACTTTTTGATTCCGATGCCACACACTCGTTTGTGTCCTTGGGGTATGTTAAATTATGTGCGGCAGAAATGCAATCATTAGATGTTGAACTGTTAGTGGCTACACCGACCGAGTCGGCGGTGAAATGTAGTAGGGTACTCCATGATTGTCTAGTTGATGTTCAAGGGAGGATTCTGTCTGTTGATTTGATGGTGCTAGATATTCACGGGTTTGATATCATCTTCGGCATGGATTGACTAGCAGCTAATTCTGCTATTATAGATTATCGTGCAAGGGAAGTGATATTCAGACCTCCAGGGAAACCAGAATTCAGATTTACAGGGTCATGAGTGCAATCTTTACCTCAGATGGTCTCAGTTGTTTAGGCGAGGAGACAGCTCTAGAATGGCTGCCTGGGGTTCATGGCTTTTGTGAAGGAAATGTCAGGAAATGAATTGAAACTTATCAATACGCATATGGTACAAGAATTTATGGATGTGTTCCCAGATGAATTACCGGGTTTGCCACCCGATCGTGAGGTAGATTTCCCTATTGATCTTCTTCCAGGTACAACACCGATTTCTAAAGCACCGTATCGAATGGCGCCAGCAGAGTTAGGAGAATTGAAAGATCAATTGTAGGATTTACTTGATAAGGGCTTCATACGACTTAGTATATCTCCGTGGGGAGCTCCAGTACTGTTTGTAAAGAAGAAGGACGGGTCTATGAGGATGTGTATAGATTACCGAGAGATTAATAAAGTGACAATCAATAACAAGTATCCTTTACCCCGTATCAATGATTTGTTCGATTAGCTCCAGGGTACATGAGTATATTCTAAAATTGATCTCAGATCAGGTTACCATCAGGTAAAGGTGAGGGAAGAGGATGTATCGAAGACAACTTTTAGGACCAGGTATGGGCATTACGAGTTTCTTATTATGCCATTTGGTCTGACGAATGCTCCTGCGATATTTATGGATTTGATGAATAGGATTTTTCATCCATATTTAGATCAGTTAGTGGTTGTTTTCATTGTCGATGTACTGGTCTATTCGAGGAGCTATGAGGAGCATGAGATACATTTGAGGCAGGTTTTGCAGATTCTTAGAGAGAAGAAGTTGCATGCAAAATTCAGTAAATAAGACTTCTGGCTCGAAAAAGTTGTGTTTTTGGGGCATGTTATCTTAGGAGACAGAATTTCTGTAGATTCCTGTAAGATAGAGGCGATGGTGAACTAGGCTAGACCGAGGAACGTCCAGGAGATTAGGAGTTTCTTGGGGTTAGCCAGTTATTATCGTCGTTTTGTCAAGGGGTTCTCAGCTTTGTCAGGACCTTTGACACGACTAACGAAGAAGAACGCTAGATTTGAATGGGACGATAGCTGTGAGTAGAGTTTTCAGGAGCTGAAGCAGAGGTTAGTCACAGCGTCGATATTGATCATCCCGTCTGGGGGTGAGGGGTATACTATTTACAGTGATGCGTCCTTAAAGGAACTTGGCTGTGTGTTGATGCAGCATGGTAGGGTAGTGGCATATGCATCCAGACAATTGAAAGAATATAAGAAGAACTACCCTACCCATGATTTTAAATTGGCTGTAGTGGTACACGCATTGAAAATTTGGAGGCATTACATGTACGGCGAGCAATGCGAGATTTTCTCCAACCATAAGTGTAACGCCCCGAACCCTTAAACTCAGGTCTGACGCGTTATACCTGATAAGATCCCTGATAAATCATATTCCATAATTAACATAACACACGCAGCGGAAAACATGATCTCCATGTAACATAATACCAGAGTTTACTAATTCTAACTACCAACCATAATAAATTAATCATCCACAAGTATTCAAATATATACATGTCTCCAAAACATTATCCACTAATATCAGTATGTTTCACAACCATTCATATCTTATACAACTTAAAACATAAATTATAAAACATAAAATATACATATCAAAATTAACATAAAGATATACCCTTTTTTTCTTATATCTTCCAAAAATGTTATAAAATCTCGAGCTCTCAAAGCTCGATCCTGAGAAATCCTGAAAAAAATGAATTCATATTCGGGTGAGACATATCTCAGTAAGGGAAGAAACCATATATTAAAGCAGTCTGTGGCCAACATGAGATTATACATATCATTTTATAATATTTGCAAATCATTAACATAATACTGAAAGTCATTTTCTGATCCTAAACAAACACATGCGAATGTTTAACCCACTAGATTTCCTGAGGATAGGGGTGATTACCCGCCCATACAAGTAGCATCCCTCTGCTATGATACATTTGGCAACCTGAAGGTCACAATTTAAGCATACCAGGGCACTCACCATACTCAGTAAGCTCTCAAGTGATAAATTAATCTCGCACTCACGCATTCAACAATAGTTTATCGGCAAAGGCCCTAAGGATAGGGAATTCTACCTGCCCATACAAGTAAGTTCCCTTTGCCCTAGTACGTTATGTGGCTACTGCCACATCTGTAGCTACTAGTGCACTCGCCTTACTCAGCAAGCCCTCAGGCGAAAGGTACGCCTCGCCCAATCGTAACATGTTCTATGTACATACGTACTTCTAATATCATAATACATCATTCTATTCTGTCATTATACATTCATGCACATTTATTCTTGTTCATAACTTAACTTTGCATTTCGTTTCACTTTAAATGACTTTTTCCCATTTACATCATTTGTCTTTGTCAATTCATTTCATTGTCATTTCATCAGTCATTTCATTGCATAACATTTCATTTCATTATTTCGTACTACAGCTGGTCTTTAGCCATTATCAGTTAGTCTACGTAGAAACATGCTAAATCTGCTAACACAGCTCCTTTTAGCTTTCATCAGTTAGTCTATACAGAAGTGTGCTAGATCTGCTAACATGGCTCTCTTTCAGCTGTCTTACATTTACATGGTTGCATTTAACATACACAGGCAACATTGTCCATATCATATTTTATTCTCATTGTTTTACTTACTTAGCCTGCATCTCATACATTTAACATATATTTGCATAGATTCTCATGTCACACAATTTAACAGTAAAATTCATATGTTGCCTGTAAAATAAGCCAACCAACATTTAATGTTTATATACTAAAAATACCTTTCATGCCTTACATAAATATTCTGAAAATATTTTTCCACTTTCATAAGTTCATTTTCACATATACATATACAATAAACAACCCTAAACTCGAAAAAAAATATAATTTAAACAATTGGCATTTACCCATACCAAAACATATACACGTAAATATAACACAATTTATTTTTTCATTAAATTCATAAAAATTCTGAATTAATATATATTTTTCCCCTTACTTGGTTTCTTAAACTACGCCAACAGGGACTTCGAAAAATACCTGTGGCGCTCACCCGGACCCTGAAATTAAATTCCTAATTTCAATAAATTATTCATGAATAAAATATTATTTAAATATTTCCTAGGGTCATAATTCCTAAATAAATAAATATACCCTTAAATATAGCCAAATTACTAAATTTCTCAAATCCCACTCTCGCTTTGGAGTAGGGCCTAAAAAACCCCAATTAAAAAATTACCTACGTCAAAATGACGACAACGACGATTAGGACCCTGTGGTGGTGCCTGATCATCGATTCCACAGTAGATTTTGCTAGAAATTGAAAAATTGGGGAAAAATTACCTTTCCCCAAGAACAGTGCTTAAGTCGTTCCCACGACAAATCCGCTCTAGTAGAAATGTCGGTGGCGGAGTTAGGAACCCAACGACACCTTCCGTTTCCCGATTGGTCGAATATTCATCGAGAAATGAGGGGAGAGAGAGAGATGGAGATGGAGACGGAGAGTGGAAGAAGAAGAAAGTACAGAGAGACTGAGAGAGAGCGAAGCTGAGAGATGCAGTTGATGGAATTGGATTTCAAATTGAAATCCAACCCATCTTATTACCTTTAATATATATTATTGTATTATTATATATATATATATATATATATATATATCTTTATATATATATATATATATATATATATATACTTTAACTTATATAAATATATTATAATAAACTAATATATATATATATATATATCTTTATTTCAATTTTTTTTACTATTCTTTTATTTAGTTAATTAATTTAATAATAATTAATAATTACTCATTTTGTTTTCATACTATTTTTTTTATTTGTTTATTAAATACATTAATTTAATAGTGTTTAACCACTTAATTAATTAATAATTTTAATTAATTTTTTTTTCGGGTTATTACAATAAAAGCTTAAAGTATTTCTTCACCTATAACGAATTGAATATGAGGCAGAGAAGGTGGTCGAGTTAATTAAAGATTTTGATTGTACCATCAGTTACCACCTCGGGAAAGTAAATGTGGTAGCTGATGCGTTGAGCAAGAAGACCGTGAGCCCAGTGTTAGTAGTTATGGAGATCCAGCATCCGATTATTATGGATTTGGAGAGACTCGGTATAGAGTTGGTAGAGAGTAATACTCCAGTATGTATCGCCAGCCTAGTGGTACAACCTACTATGCAGGAAAGGATTAAAATTGCTCAGAAGGAAGATCTAGAGTTAGTAGAGGTGATGGACAGAGTGTAAAGTGGTCAGGGAGAGGAACTCTGCATTTCAGATGACGGAACTTTGCGGTTCCATTCCAGACTGTGTGTTCCTGCTGATGCTAACATTAGGAGAACGATTTTAGAGGAGGATCATAGATATTTGTATACGATTCATCCCTAAAGCACGAAAATGTACAGGGATCTGCAAGGGTTTTACTGGTAGAGTGGTATGAAAAGAGAGATTGCCGAGTATATAGCCCAGTACTTGACGTGCCAGCAGGTAAAAGCTTAACACTAGAGGCCAGCGGGACAGTTGCGACCGTTATTTATCCCAGAGTGGAAGTGGGATCATATATCCATGGATTTCGTTTCGGGGCTATCGTCAACATTGCATGGCCATAATGCGATTTGGGTGATAGTAAACCGGTTGACTAAGTTCGTCCATTTTCTCCCTATCAAGATTAGCTATCCCCTCAGCCGATTGGCAGAGATTTATGTCTAAGAGATAGTTCGTTCTTATGGAGTGCTAGTATCTATAGTGTCAGATCGAGACCCGCGTTTTACGTCACAGTTTTGGAGAAGCTTACAGGAAGCTTTAGGGTCTCAGCTATCTTTTAGCACGGCATTCCATCCTTAGTCAGACGGGCAGACTGAGAGGATGATACAGATATTAGAAGATATGCTCCGAGCATGTGTTTTAGATTTTGGGGGTAGTTGGACTCAGTTCATGCCACTGGTAGAGTCACATATAATAACAGTTACCAGTCCAGTATTGGCATAACACCATTTAAGGCATTGTACGGTAGGAGATGTCGATCTCCTTTGTATTAAGATGAGATAGGTGAGCGACGAGTTGTGGGGCCAGAGCTGGTACAATAGGCATACAATAAGGTTCAACTTATCAGGGAAAGAATCAGTGCAGCTCAGAGCTGACAAAAGAGTTATGCTGACCATCGCCACAGGAATTTGGGGTTTGATGTGGGTGGTCACGTATTTTTGAAGATAGATCCGTTAAAAGGAGTTATGAGGTTTGGTAAGAAGGGTAAATTTGGCCCTAGGTTTATCGATCCGTTTGAGATTTTAGAGAAAGTGGGGCCGGTGGCCTACAGGCTAACTTTACCACCTACACTATCCAGAATACACGACGTATTCTACGTATCTATGTTGAGGAAATACGTCCTAGATCCTTCTCATATTATCAGTTATGGTGAGTTAGAGCTCAGTGATTCATTAGTGTATGAGGAGGTACCAATGCAGATTCTGGACAGAAGGTGTTATCATGACCCGGATGTTAGTTTAGTTTAGTTTCAGGAGCTCAGTACCGTAACTATATAGATCAGATATCTATGTTCAGACTTGTGCTAACCACCCTACGAGGGGGTGGGAGATGGATAATCGATGTGGCTTTCAGTGTAGAGTTGTAGACGTCCATCTGGCAGTATGGATTAGGGTGGGGCGGGCCCATCGTACTTACAGACACTTTTTGACTCGGCAATGGCCGGTCAACCATTGTCGGGTCCCGTCTTTGGGTTGCACAACCCGTCATAGGGGGTAATACATGACATAAGCTTGCTATTCATCCTGGGTATGTTTTTAGTATTATTAGATATAACAGACGATTTATGAATGATATGAGTTACTAGAATAATATGAAAGTATATAATGATTCAGTATGTTTTGATGTATGTTCATTGATATATCAAATGTATTGTATATGTATAACTGCATTATATATATTCATGTTGCCACACAACTATATTTAGTTTATTTTCCCTTACTGAGAAGTGTCTCACTCTCTAATATTAAATGATTTTCAGGAAACCCAGAGGGACTGGCGGGTCAAGGCTGCTGTTAAATGGGTTTAGCTTCCCTACTAGAAGGGTAAGCGTTAAACTAGGATCAGGAAATTTTTGTTGTATGATCTTAGTGTTATTTTGACTTTTTGGAGATTGTATATATATACAGTATTTTGATAATGTAGTAAACTCTGGTATTATGTCCTATGGTTGGATGATTGAGATTTTTTTTTTACTGCTACTTAGGTTTCCACTGTTTATGTCAGGCTATCCCCGCCACCTACGAGTTCAGGTTGATTTTCTATTTATTATGCTACATTTTACATTAAGAAATTGAGGGCGTTACAATGACTGCATCTCATCTTGCATGGCCTCAACCCACTCTGTAAAAACCAAACAAAAATAAAATAAATAAATAAATAAATAAATAAATAATTAATTAATTAATTAATTAATTAATCGGATTAAAAAATAATAATAATAAGAAGAAAAAAATGATAATTAAAATTTATTTTTATTTTTATTAATAAATATATTATTGTTTTATTAATAAAATATATTATTATTATTATTATTATTATTATTATTATTATCCTCCTGAAGCTTCAGCAAGCTTCAGGAGATTCAAAAGTTATTATTATTACTCTTCTTCTTCTTCTTTACTTTTTCTTTTCTTTATTTTGTTCTCTGCAACTCTCTGAACTCTCTTTCTCTCTCCTCACGTTCTCTCTCCCTCTCTCCTCGATTTCATGATGGTTTTTCGTCCGATCGAAAATCCGAAGATACCACTGGACTCCATTCGCCGCTGGCATCATTTCTACCGAAGCGGATCGATGGTAGGAGCGACGTAAGCGTATTCCCTGGGGTAAGCCAGTTTTTCATTTTTCTTTAATTTCTTGCAAAATATAAGTTCAATTGACGAACGGACACCACCACGAGAATCTAGAAATGATTCTTTACAAGTCTAGTGAGACGAAATTCTCGTGGGAGTGTCGGGCCAAAACCCCAAATTTGGGGTGCAGGGGTTATAAAGAGGTTTATTTTTAATTAATTAGTATTAATTTAGAAATGCTAAAATATTAAGCATCTGGGACTGAAGTAGGATTTCTGAAATTTAGGACCCGAGTGAGCGCCGCGGGTGTAATTTTGGGACCCGCAGGAAAAATTTGAAAAATTAAGTGGGGATGTTAAATAATAGTTTAAATATTAATTTGAGATATATGGAGCCTAGGGAAGGCTAGATGAGTATTATTTTGAAGAAATAGATTAATTAATTTGGGAAAAATGTAAATTGCAGGAGTTAAATTTCGGGCGCCAAGGGCGTGAAATTTTGGGTCCTAACGAATTTCTCAGTAGTTAGGTAAGGGAATAAACTAAAGCAGTAATTTTTCATATAAATTATTATTGATTATGAGTAAATTTATTTTCAGAAAAGCATATGTTATATTGTGTATTACGAATGAAATGTACGATTGGGAAAATACTGCTATGATGATTAAAATGTATATGTATGTATGAGATGTAAGGAATTCACGATTTTAGAATATGAAGTGTGATTTTTGTTTTACAACACATGTGTGGCATGAATATTGTTTTACGTGGAATGTATTATGATTTGAAAAATTTTACAAACGAAACATGTTTTCAGGTATTATGAAAAGATGAATTATGTTGTGATGGTTTTGACGATAATATGATAAACGATGTATTTTCAGAATATATATACCTGAAACAATTTTGGCGCGAGGCCATATATTTATGTTATCGGCACGAGGTCGTATTTATGTCATTGGCGCGAGGCCTTGTATTTATGTTATTGACACGAGGTCGTATTTATGTTATCGGCACGAGGCCATATTTATGTTATTGGCGCGAGGCCATGTATTTATGTTTTCGGCACAAAGCCGTAATTACTATATTTTCGGCACGAGGCTGTAATGATGTTATATATATGATCATATATTATATGTTCTCATGACCAGGATGTTAGTTTAGTTCAGTTCAGGGGCTCGGTATCGTAGCTATATGTGCATATCAGATATCTACGTCAGATTAGTGCTAACCATCCCACGAGGGGATGGGAGATGGATAGTTGATGTGGCTTTCAATAGAGTGTGGACGTCCACCTGACAGTCCGGACCAGGGTGTGGCGAGCTCATTGTACTTACAAACATATTTGACTCGGCAGTGGTCGGCCAGCCATTGTCGGGTCCCGCCTGCGGACTGCACAACCTGTCATTGGGGGTAATACATGACACTAGCTAGCTATTCATCCTAGGTTTGTTTTCAGTACTACAGTTATAACAGATGATTTTATGTATGTTATGATTTATTAATAGATGTGAAAATATATGTTTATCCAATACGATATGATGGATGTTTATAGAAATATGAAATGTACTGTATACGTATAATTGCATTAAATATTCATCTTACCACACAGCTGTATTTAGTTTATTTTCCCTTACTGAGAAGTGTCTCACCCCCGAACATATTTAACTTTTCAAGAAATCCAGTGAGACCGGCGGGCTAGAGCCACCATTGAGTGATTGGAGCTTCCTTACTAGAAGGGTAAGCATTGAACTTGGATCGAGAGTTTTTGTTATTTAATCCTAGTGTTATTTTGACTTTTGGAGGTTGTATATCATAACAGTATTTTGATGTTATAGAAAGCTCTTATATTATGTTTTATAATTGGATGTTTGAGATTTTATGTTTACTGCTGCTAGGTTTTCCGCTGTGTTTGACAGGTGTCCCCGCTACCCACAAGTTCGAGTTGACCATTTTATTTATTATGTGATATTTTATGTTAAGAAATTAAGGGACGTTACACACTCTTTCTTGAGTTCATCTTCCATGGCTTCTGAAAAACTCTAGGGCTCTCCACCATCAGTCAATAACACATATTGTTCTACTAAATACCGAGTGGAAGGATGTCATTCTCTGGCTGACCTCCTGGATGGAATCTCTAGTGGAATCTCTGGCACTGTCAACTGCTCATCAGTCTCAACATTTCCCTGAACCTGTAAGGGAACATCCACAGCACCTCTACCCTGGTGGTCATCCTGAACATCATTCTCAACCTGAGATGAAAAATTCTTCAAAGGAACTGGATCCACATCAGTCTAATTGTCACCCTGCTGAGACATAGATTTCTCTACCTTCTCAATATCCTGGATTGTTTGATCTTCTACAAACACGACATCTCTGCTTCTTATAATTTTCTTCTCAACTGGATCATAAAGCTTGTATCCAAATTCATTTTGACCGTAGCCAAGGAATATACATTGTCGCGTTTTCTCATCAACTTTTGACCTTTCATTTTTTTGGAATATGCACAAATGCTTTGCACCCAAAAGCACGCATATGATTATAGGAAACATCCTTACCTATCCAAACTCGGTCTGGCACATCAAACTGTAAAGGAACACATGGTGTAAGATTCAACACATGAACAACAGTGCTCAATGCCTTCCCCCAAAAGGGTTTTGGCAACCGAGCTTGTGAAAGCAAACATCTTACTCTCTCAAGCAGTGTTATGTTCGTCCTTTCTGCTATGCCATTCAATCGAGGAGTTTTCGGAGGAGTCTTTTGATGCTAAATACCTTGCTGTCTGCAATACTCATCAAATGGACCAAAATACTTTTCACCGTTATGCACCTCAGTTTCTTCCTAGTCTGTCTCTTAACTAGGGCTTGAAATTTCTTGAACTCAGCCAACACTTGGTCTTTTGACTTCAAGATATATACCCACAACTTCCTTGAATGATCATATATGAAGGTCACAAAGTATCTGGAGCCACCAAGTGTTCTCGTCTTCATAGGGTCACACACATTCGAATGTACCAAATCCAATATCTCTGACTTTTTTAAATGAGGGGAATTCTTAAAGGAAACTCGGTTCTGCTTCCCTAACAAACAATGAGTACACCTTTTCAGAAGTGTACTTTTTAGTCCACATAGTAGACTTTTCTTCCCCAGTAGAGCTAATCCTTTCTCACTCATGTGAGTCAGTCTCTTGTGCCACAACTCTGCTATACCATTATCCTCCATCACATTAACAATGTCATTGGAGATCTTTGCTTGTAGAATGTACAATGCAAAGTGCTTCATGCCTCGAGCCACAACCATAGCACCTCTGGTGAGCTTCCACTGGCCATCACTGAAAGTGCTGCGATACCCTTTGTCATCAAGTTTACCTGCGGAAATCAAATTCAAACGAATGTTAAGAATATGCTTCACATCTTTAAGAACTAAACTCGTGCCATTATTTGTCTTCAAATACACATCCCCAATTCCAATGACTTTAACCAAGCCATCATTGCCCATATTTATTGTTCTAAAGTCACCAAATCTATAGGATGCAAATAAATCCTTCTGAGATGTAGCATGAATGGAGGCACCACTGTCAATCACCCAATTGGTCTCATGATATGCAACATTTATCATCTCATCATCATAAACAATGAGGAATTCTGCAGGAGTGGTAGTAGCAACTCTATCATCACCATCTTTGTCATCTCCATTCTTCGTTCCCTTCCCTTTCTCATTCTTGTTTTCTTTCTTCAATTGCCTACAATATTTCTTGATGTGTCCCTTTTTCCCGCAATGATGACACTCAACATTTGCAAACTTGTTGGACTTGCTTGTGTTGTTATTTGTGTTCTTTGGACCTCTGCTCTTTCTTCTCCCCCTATTTTCTGTAACCAAGATCTCTGACTGTAAAGAGGATCCCTGTGTTTTTCTTCTCATCTCTTCATTTAGAAAACTCTTGGCCATATCCATCATGATTACACCTTCGGGAGCAAAATTAGATAATAAAGTTCTGAGCGTCTCCCATGAGTCTAGTAATGAACCAAGTAACCATAACTCTTGTATCTCATCATCTAACTTAATACCCATTCCAGTCAACTAATTAATAATTCCTTGGAATGTATTCAGGTGATCATATAAAGGAGTCCTGTCCTAGTACCTCAAAGCCATCATTTGTTTAATCAGAAACAACTCATTATTTCCAGTCTTTCTAGCATATAATTGTTCAAGCTTACTCCATAGAGAACATACATTTGTCTCTCCACTAATATGGTTCAAAACATTATCATCTACCCATTGCCTGATATACCCACACACCTATTGATGTAACAAAATTCATTCCACGTCAGACTTTTTTTCTGATTTTTCAACACTAAATACCAGTAGGTAATAATCTTTCACATAAGGAAGATCCTCCTTTTGCCTTTCCATATGTGATAATTTAAACCATTGAGATTAATCATTCTACTAGTATTTGCTTCCATAACTCAAACTGTCAACCTGACAATCTGTTAACCTGGCTCTGATACCACTTTGTTAGGAGAGATATCAACAAACAACCACAGTGGAATAATTTTTCTCCCTATATACAAGCAAACATAGTGTATCTTTACTTTTATACGTGTTGAAAATAATAATAAAAATAATCAATCACACCAAACCACAAGAACACAAGTAATTTTTTATGTGGAAAACTTCCCCAGTGTGAGGAAGAAAAACCACAGGACCTAGTCCAGTTAAAACCTCCACTATCAATAAAATAATGGGTACATCAAGTCTTCTATATCTCATCAAGATATCAACAATCTTGGCAAATACAAAGAGAATTGGAAAGAATATACCAAATTCGCGATTACTGTTCATGGGAAAAAATCCCAACTCTCGAGCTCCAAATCCGATCTCCACCGTTTAGATTGTAACTCCTTGAGTTATGAACCTCTCCTCCAAATTTCAATTCGATCGGACCACAAACAAACCAGGATCGGAATCTTGATGAAATCTGGGCAGAATTAGAAAAATCACATTTTTCTCTCTTTCTTTTGAGAAGTGACGGCTCCTCTCTTCTCCCCTCTCTTTTTATAATTTCCTTTAGGTTTTCACACTAAAAGAGCTGACCTTTAGGCTTTTAATAAAGCCCACTTTGACTTTCCTCCACATGGAAGGAAATAATCCAACATATTTAAGATTAGAGAGTTAAATTATTGTTTTTTTAAGATAAACGTTTGTATGGGTTCATTAAAGTTGGTTTCGTGTTACCCGAGGGTGTTGGTTTGATGTGCTAGGGATGGATAGACTTGGCTAAGCTTTTGTGCCCATTTTGTGTAATAAAAATAACAGTGTACATGTGAAGTCCTTGTTCATGGGCTAGAGTTGATTGATCCTTTCTTTAGGCCAAGTCAAGTAGAGCATTTTATTAACTCAAACTAAAAGAGGTGTTTTGCTCAGTCTTTGTCCTATGAACGTGAGAACAAATTTGGGGTAGGATAATTGTCATTACTAATTAATTTTCTCACATAAAATTTCATTCTTCCAAACAACTGCACTTGCAAAATCCCGACCACTGCTAATCACTACTAATGCATCACTACCACAAGCTGCTGCTATCCATCGCCCCTCACCAGTTCCCATCACCATAGGGTCACCAGCATACCTCGCTGCCAACCACGAAACTTGAATTTAATTTTTCAAATGCATTTTTGAATACAAAATATGCATAATACAACTTAGTAGTCCAACACGCTCCAAAGTTTTCGTGAGTAGGCAACCATTTGAACACTTTGTTTCTAGAATCAATCCCACTTAGAAGTAGAAAATATATTATTTTAAAAAAGTATACGAAAGAATTCACTTTTTTCTTATTTAGTTAAAAGATAAGAACAAAATTTTATTGTACACTTTATTAACAATTGATTTCTTTTAATCTTTATTATTAATTGAGGAAACAATTTTTTATCTGTATTTTTTTTTCCTTATTTTTCTTTACAAGTTGTCTTTGACCCCTTTGAAACTTATGGAGGAAAATATAGAAAAAACCCGAAAAACTTACTTTTTAAAGTTTGATTATCAAGAAAAAAAAATAAAGAAAATAAAATAATACCAAATTAATGCACGAAATTTGGATTTTACACCTCATGAACATTTAGTTTTACCTAATTTCTAATTATATTATAATAAATTTTTATTTTTAATAGTATTTGATATAGAGAGAAGAAAATAGAAAATGGATTTCATTTCCTCTCCTTCAAACTAAATTCTTGATCTAAATGAAGCCTTAATTATAAGATTTACAAATTATGGGCGCATAAGTGATTTTTTTAAAAAAAAATCTTAATCTTAAATTTTTTAATTTTTTTGTAACTTCCCGTTATATCCTAAAAATAGTAATATTGAAAATGTGATTTTTTATTTTAATTTTCTTTCCTTTTCTTAAATAAAACCCTCGATTCAATCTTCTCCAAAAAAGAATTCCTGTATGTCACTCCAAACACAAAGTGTACTTACAAAGATTAGTAGTATTCAGTTGATTATGGATTCCCTTTTAGTTTTTTCCCCTTCTCTAAAAAGAACTAAAATGTTTGCACTAGGGAGAGGGAAATATTTTAATCATATTTTAAGCTATTATTTAATTCAAAAACAGAAACGAGCTTTTGTCTAATTAAAATTTTAAAATATTTTAAATTCAAAAACTAACAGCTTACTATTTTTGATTTCTAATTCTATTTTAATTTTTATTTTTTGACAAATCCTATCCTTTATTTCATTATTATTAATACTATTATTATTCTAAAATTTTTAATTATTATTTTTTTAAATCCTTCAGGTCCTTCCCTTCAAACTCCCAAACTCAGTCCCGACCTGAGTATGGTTGAGAGAAAACTAGCAGAAAATAATAGAAGCAGCACACAGGAGAGCTACACAATTCGAAGGTACTCGCAACTGGGCAAAGCATTTTTGGTTCTAGCAGGGGTCGAAGGCAATCAGATTCAACCGGGGCACTGCTCGGTTATCATTTTGGATTTACTTCTCTAGCATCTTTTTCCTCTGAAGCTGTGTTATGTTGTTGGGCTTCGATTCCGCAGACTCAATTTCTCAAGTACGACTCCGCAGAGAAGCTAATTTAGCCACAGAAGGGTCAAGCTTTAATGGGGTTCTGTTGTAATGAGCCTATGCTCTCAAGCACTGATATTTGTGTGTGCTAGTAATGGTGAAGATTCAATACAGCAGCCCAACACATGCATTGGAAAAAAAACCATTGCCGAACATCAAAACACGTGCATCGTCAAAGAAATATTATCTAGGTTCGATAACGGTTTGTTATACGATTTACGTGTTCCAATGTACGGTATGGTTCGTTCAACGGTGCACATGTTTCAATGTTTGTCATCCATATATGAATGAATATAAGATTTTGTAAAAGTACCCAATTAATGAAAACTCGTAAAATTGAGAGAATCAAAATGAGAGACGTCCAATTTGGACTAAGGATAGCAATGAGCCGAACAACTTCTCTCATGACCCTTTTTAATGGTAGACAAGACGTGCATGTCTCTTTCCCTTTCCTATGAAGCATTTTTCAACGTGGTTGGTTCTCGTGGCCAACCACCTTCAACATTTCCTATGGAGTTGGTTCCCATGCCAGCTTGCCTATAAATAGGGCAGGCTGAATTCAGGAAGAAAATAATAATAATTGAAATAGGATAGATTGAAATTAAAAAGGGGAGTCGAATTTGAAGGAAAATGCCGAGAGATTAAAAAAAAGAAACAAACATTGAGAGGCTGACATTTGAGAAGATGGAATAGAAAATAGAAAAATTGAAATTGAAAAAAGAACATGTTGCAAAATTAAAGTTTGAAAGCTAGAGAAAAGGACATTAAAGCTAGTAAAACTGGGATAAAAATGTTGAAAGAGTAGAGAAATTTAACAAAAATTTGGGCAAAAGCAGCAGTGCAAAGGGGAGTATTGGAGGTCAAAAAGTTAGTACCCCTTTTTCCTAAGTGTCACTTATAAATTTCTTAATTATTGGTTGAAATTCCTCAAGCAGAATTAAAAAAGCCTCAAAACTCAGAAGTTAAAAACCCCTGCTTTTTCTTTTTTTGCAAAGACCCCTAAACAGAGCCCAAAATCCTTAAATAAATTTGAAAAAACTTACAAAACCCCTATAGAAATGCCCAAAAGAAACTCGATTTTTTGACTTAGATCTATAAAAAAGGGAAATCCATTTCTTCTTCCTTGTATTACACCAAGCCTCATGTTACATTAAATCGAGTTTGCCACTCGGTCGAAGCATTTCAAAATTTTCCATCTCGCTTGTTGTATGGGCTCGATTTCCAGAACTTTGCAATAGTTTGACGACTCCACTAGGGACTTTGAGAGTTGAGCCCAGGATTAAACTATGATTATATTTAAAATTGACTGATCAAGACTTGTTACTCTTTTCAAATAATTTGAATATTTTTTTATATATATATTATTCTTTTGTTTGCTTATGAATTTGAAGGGTTTGGGAAACTTTGTAGGCTTTCTCTCACACACTTCAAGAGTTCTACACCCGAGTCGTACCTTCTTAGGAATAGATCAAAATGAAGTAGTGCTATCCTTTGAGAGGCAAGAGTCTCTTGATGGGCGCATGAAAAATTTCACCCAAGATATATTTTATCCAATATTGTCTGCAATGGGTAAGGTTGAGAATTCTGCTAGCCTTTGGGCAATGCAAAAGCAAACTGGGAGCCTATTATCTTTAGGATTAGAGCTGTGCTTCACGTAATAAGCCATAAACCCAATCCTTTGATGGAGTCTCAAGGTGTTCCCCGTGTATTTAGGTTCTACCTTTTTTGGCACGAGCTTCATCCTTTGGTAAGTAGACCCTTATTTGTTTATTTTTCTTTTGTGAATACTGCTTCTTTGCATTTCATTGTGGTAGTGCCTAAACTAAGGGCATATCATTGTTATGTTTTCTAAATGAAGTTCAGTCTTTGGAAAATTGGGGAAGATTTATTAGTCAGTTTCTATCATCTTATCTGCATTCTTAGAGGTAATGTCTATATCTTTATATATGCATCCTTGTTGAATTCATTCATGCACCCAAGATTTAGAGTAAATATAGCATTTGCGCACATTATTTAATTCACATGCATTTAATGCACTCATGCATAGTTTCCGTTTTAGAAGGTAGTCATCACTGAGAATCACCGCCATCCATACAATACTAGAAGGCAATTGAAAGCAATGGAAGAGCACTTGGAAAGCATGATGACTAGTTTGGAGAAAAATCAAGAGGAGGTGCATCAAGATCTCAGGGCTTTAAGGGTTAAATAAACTAGCTTGTGGAGATGTTGTCAACATAGTCCAAGGAAAAGGGAATTCAAATAGAACTATCCGAGGGTTTACCCCCCATCGCCAGTGCACCGGGCGCCCATATCTCCCACAGAGGACAAAACTCATGTGATTCCCCTAGAGGCAGAACCACCATTTATGTAACAACTTGCTATTCAACTTGGGGGTTTTTTTTTTTTTTTTTTTTTTTATATATATACCATAACATTTATAATGCTCTGATACCAAACTGGATTAAACCCAACCATCAACCTAAGCAGTGAGAAGCGGAAATAAAATAAATATAACCATGTATAATTATTTACAATACCAAAGTGTTAAAATATTTCCCAAAATATACATATATGACTATTTTCCAAAATACCCCCAATTGGTTAGGGCTATACAAAAATACTCCCAAAAATATCACTCTATTGTTAGGGCAATACTGAGACCCTTTTATCTGCTCGCCTAATCTGCTCGCCTACCTGGATCACCTAATGTTAAAGTAATGGAACGAGCCAATACTTAGTAAAACGAAATATGTTATTGATAGTGTGTGGCAGATGAGTTACAATATTATGAAAATCTATTACTATATAATCATGTATCACTTAATATGTAAATACAATACCAGTAATATAAACCATCACCTTTTTCCTGTTACTTAACATTTCTGTAGTTTAGGTTTCTACTCAAAATACTTCTAATATATATATATATATATATATATATATATTGTCTCTGTAAATCTGTATAAACATAGTAGTAACTAAAAACTTCCCTATGGATAATTATGTGTCATGATTTAACCCCTCATGACAGGGTTGTGCAGCCCGTAGGCGGGATCTATCCTGACTAGCTGACCAGGATAAACCATTATACTCCATCAGTCTGATTAGCCCTCCTCAACTCATATCTGATGAGGAATCTGTCCACTCGTGGGTTCTATACGATCGACTGTTATGTGGCGCCCCGACCCATTAAAACCCGGGTCCGGCGCGTTATACCTAATAAAATCTCTAATAATTCATAATCAATATATATGCAGCGAAAAACATAACTATAATCTCCATATAACATAATACCAGAGTTTACTAATTCTAACTACCAACCATAATAAATTACTCATCCACCAGTATTCAAATATATACATGTCTCCAAAACATTATCCACTAATACCAGTATGTTTCACAACTATCCTTTCATAACTGAGTTAAAACATAAAGATATAAAATATAAAATATGCATATCAGAATTAACATAAAAATATACCATTTTTCTTATATCTTCCAAAAAATGTTATAAAATCTCAAGCTCTCAAAGTTCGATCCTGAGAAATCCTGAAAAAAATGAATTCATATTCGGGTGAGACACACCTCAGTAAGGGAATAAATAATATATTAAAACAGTGTGTGGCCAATATGAGATTATACATATCATTTTATAATATTTGCAAATCATTAATATAATACCGAAAGTCATTTTCTGATCCTAATCAAACACATACAAATGTTTAACCCACGAGATTACCCAAGGATAGGGGTGATTACCCGCCCATACAAGTAGTACCCCTCTGCTCTGATACTTAGGTAACCCTAAGCTCACAATTAAAACATACCAGAGCACTCACCTTACTCAGTAAGCCCTCAAGTGTTAAATTGATCTTGTACTTACACATTCAACAATAGTTTACCAGCAAAGGCCCTAAGGATAAGGAATTCTACCCACCCATACAAGTAGGTTCCCTCTACCCTAGTGCGTTATGCAGCTACTACTACATCTGAAGTTACTAGTGCACTCGCCTTACTCAGCAAGCCCTCAGGCAAAAGGTACGCCTTGCCCAATCGTAACATGTTCTACGTACATACATACTTCTAATATCATAATACATCGTTCTTTCCATCATTATTCAATCATTCACATTTCATTCATGTTTATAACTTAACTTTGCATTTCGTTTCACTTTAAGTGACTCTTTCCCATTTACATCATTTACCTTTGTCATTTCATGTCATTGCCATTTCATCGTCATTTCATTGCATAACATTTCATTTCATTACTTCGTACTACAGTTAGTCTTTAGCCATCATCAGTTAGTCTACGTAGAAACGTGTTAGATCTACTAACACAGCTCCTTTTAGCTATCATCAGTTAGTCTACACAGAAGTGTACTAGATCTGCTAACATGGCTGTCTTTCAGCTGTCTTACATTTATATGGTTGCATTTAACATACACAGGCAACATTGTCCATATCATATTTTATTTTCATTACTTTATTTACTTAGTCTGCATCTCATACATTTAACATATATTTGCACAGAATCTCATGCCACACAATTTAGTAATAAAATTCATACATTACCTGTAACGCCCGGCCCTTTACACGGACTCAGGTGTCACTCACATACATCAAATACCTATACCTGTTCAAGATATGGAAACAACCCGCCCTAAACAGGGACATACAGGTGTAAAACATACATAATCATGATGTAAATGTCGCGGAAAAACATAAACATCCATTGGGATTACTACTAGCCTTATACCAGAGTTCACTAATACATCCATAATTTACATACATTCGGACTTAGAGTAATCGTCATATTACAACCCTCCAAAAAGGACTTTCATCAAGTTTAGTACAAAAATTTAGATGCTTATGTAAGCTAACCAAAATAACCTCCCTAGTCCTTTTATCTACTAGGACCGACGCACGGATGGACCTGAAAACAAAGGTTGTAAGATAGGGTGAGACACCTCTCAGTAAGGAAGAAGGAGTTACAACAGTGTGTGACTGCATACATGCATATTTTCATTCAACATCTGGAATATAAATCAAATATTTTCAATACAGTAATGCATAAGGTATATCATTATTCATATTACAAAATTCTCACATCTGTCTTTCGACCATTTAATGATTTATTAGATAACCAACAGCAAAATATCCCTATAACCAGTTTTACCCCGTGGCTCGGGTTGTGCACTGATACTCGTCCAATGCCCTATTCGTGCAGACACTGCCGAGTACCTACATACGATCCGACTGCCTCCATTGGCCCAATATCAGCCAATGGTTTCACCCTGCTAGCCGACCATCTTGGTACCCACATCGTTTAGTACGTGTGGTTGCACGTGTACATCTAGCTACGATATCGTGCCGTATCATATAACAGTAGTTTATTTCAACTCTCCAAAGAAAGTATTTTTTAAACCCTCCCGGGACTCTCAAGCTGTGGTTCTGTGTATCATAAATTCAATTTATACAAATATGATTTTATCTCCCATAATCTATATCAATAGTATAGAAATAATTCCAGCGGGTTCAAACCGGCGTCTTTCCACCCAGTTTACCCCTCTTTGTTTACTGATTCGGCTCTGTGTATCACCAGCCTCTGTTTATCACATTGTCAGTATAACAAATTGAAATTTCATTCCCATATTCTATATCAGTAGTATAGAAAATACATTCATTTCCATTTCAACATATATCACACAAGTTTAATATAAAAACCCGCTAAATGATAGAAATTTAATATACATAGTTTAACTGAATAAATAAAGAATTCGAGCCTCTCCTACTATAGTATACACAAATAAACAATATTTGTAAAATTTGGAGATCACACATCGAAATCCTTGTTTTTACCAAAAACCGTAAAATCGTCAAACCGGCATCTCTTCTCAATAGAATTTCACAAATAAGTTGTTAAATCATAGATAATAACATAAACTAGCTTTTTAGCGGTTTAGTTTTCCAAAATAGCTGTTGTAATCAAATTCCCCTTACTTTATATTCGAAATGAAACTTCGTACGAAAACGGTCCAAAACGACAACTCGAGATCCTGAAAACCTAAAACCACAGAACATAACCTTACTATGTTTTCTACTGCTATCCAAATATCCAATCAAAATTAGGATCAGATTCCTACCTCGATTCTTGGGAAAACCCGAAACTCTCCGAAACGACGATCCGATCCACTAAAAGTGTAGAGTTTCCTCTTCTGATCCACGCAGTACCCTCCGTTTTTGGAAACGGATGATGAACGGCGAAGGATCTTAGAGAGAGAGAGAGAGAGAGAGAGAGAGAGAGAGAGAGAAAATGAGTGTGAGAGAGAGAGAGAGAGAGAGAGAGAGAGAGAGAATGAGAGAATGAGAGAGGATAAGAGAATTTATAGAATAAATCCTTGAGAGAGAGAAAATGAGAGAGAGAGAGAGAGAGAGAGAGAGAAAGAGAAAGAGAGAGAGAATGAGTGAATGAGAGAGGATAAGAGAATTTATAGAATAAGTCCTTACTTAGCCCTTAAATAATCTAAATAAATATCTCCTCCAAGATATTTATATATAAATATCTAAAAATATCTCTTTTCAAAATATCTTCTCCAAAATATCTTCTTTTTTTTTTTTTTCTTTTTCGGGGTCGGGTTACTACACTGCCTATAAAATAAGCCAACTAACATTTAATGTTTATGTACTGAAAATACCTTTCATTTCTTACTTAATTATCCTAAAAATATTTCCCACTTTCATCAGTTCATTTTTGCATATACATATCTAATAAACAGCCCTAAACTCGAAAAAAATATAATTTAAACAGTTGGCATTTTACCCATACTGAAACATATACACGTACATATAACACAATTTATTTTTTCATTAAATTCATAAAAATTCTGATTTAATATATATTTTTCCCCTTACCTGGTTTCTTGAACTACACCAACAGGGATCCGGAAAAAATACCTGCGGCGCTCACCCGAACCCTAAATCAAAAATTCCTAACTCCAATAAATTATTCCTGAATAAAATATTATTTAAATATTTCCTAGGGTTATAATTCCTAAATAAATAAATATACCCTTAAATTTAGCCAAATTGCCAAATTTCTCAAATCACACTCTCATTTTGGAGTAGGAGCCTAGAAAACCCCAATTGAAAATTTATTTACGTCGAAATGACGACAACGACGACTAGGACCCCGTGGTGGTGTCTGATCGTCGATTCAATAGCAGATTTAACCAGAAATTGAGAAATTAGAAAAAATTTACCTTTCCCCAGGAACAGTACTTAAGTCGTTCCCATGACAAATCCGCTCCAGTGGAAATGTCGATGGCCGAGTTACGAATCCAACAACACCTTCCGTTTTTCGATTGGCACTCGTTAGGCAGATGAAATTGAGGAGAAAAAGAGAAGTGGAAACGGAGATGGCGGCTCGTAGAGAGAAGCTGGAGAAATGCAGAGAGAGAAGAAGACTGAAGCTGTTGGACTTCAGGCTTCTTTAATCTTCTTTTATCCTTTTTTTTTCTTTCTTTCTTTAACTTACCTTAACTTAACTTTACTTAACATATATATATATATATATATATATATATATATATATATATATATCTATCTTTATTCCATTTTTTTAACTATTTATTTATTTATTTAATGACATTTAATTAATTTGTTAATTAATTAATAATTATTTTTTTCATACTATTTATTTTTATTTGTTTATTTAATACATTAATTTAATAGTGTTTAACCAATTAATTAATTACTTTTATTTTTATTTTATTTTTTAATTTAATTTTTTTCTCGAGTTATTACATATTATACCACGTATTATCTGAATAGGTGGTTGCACTCTATATATTGTATGTAGTAAAGGTACCGTGCTTTATAAACTATATGGTCAAATATAGTCTACTACTATATAATACATCTCTATATACAACTATCTGTTTTACCATGATTCTGTAATAACTATATAAACCATGACTCTGTGATAAACTGTAACTGTATCAACTTTATTTTCTAAAATAAACTGTAAAATTGTATGTCATGGTACTGTAATCTGTATCTATATCAACCATATAATCATGATATTCTGTAATTACTATAAAACATATTCACTGTCTGTATATTCAGTAAAACATAACTCAGGAAAATACTGTAAAATATATTTCTGTACTATATCTATATTTTCAAGCCACATAGTAATTTTAAAACATATTTAACATACTTGATAAACTGTGTAAATTTCTGCTGTGAACAATAATCTGGTAAAAATGTATAATTTATACTGAAACATACTAGAATCACCTAGCATAATATATTTCTCTTACCTAACTATTAAAAAACCTTTATCGTATACTGGTCCTACCCCCGCAGGGCTTCTTACACGACACCTTGAAAACAACATTCGTCATAACAGAATATTACTATTTTTATGTCTATAACATTTCCTACAACTGTTGGCAAGTCAAATTTTGCTTAAAAGACCTTACCCTGAGCAGACTTGGAGAGACCTTCCCCAGAAGCGTCATGGTGACCTCAGATCGTCGATCTGGCAAACGACGAGACCGAAATTGAAGAAAAATGGGAGAGGAACCATAGAGAGAGGAGAGAGAGAGAGTCTTCGCTAAAATTTCTACGTAAAAACTGAGTTTAAGCACTATTTATACTGCGGGGTTCTTCAACGAGTCACGCCACCTCGTCGATGAGTCTTGTAGAAAGTTCGTCGATGAACCTGCACCCTCGTCGACGAATTTCAGACTTCTCAAAAATCCTCTCTCGACATCTTCTCGTCGATGAAACCCCTGTGTTCGTCGACGAGGCTTGGGAAATTTCTCGGAATTATCACCTCCAAAATGCAATGTCGTCGACGAACGCGAAGTGTTCATCGACGAAGTCGGCTGCCTTCTTCTGTTACTGTTTCCAATTTCCTTCCTGTTTATTATTTAAATATCATTTTTATTCAGGTCGTTACAATTTAAGTTCAAGCAGATAAATACATACCTTGTAAACTATGTTCGTGGAGGAATCTTTGTATTAGTTGAAAAGAAGGATCAAGAAAATTGGGTCGCTAAACCATCTGAAGCAAAAGATGAATGTACCATGTATGTATGGAATGAACTTTTTTGCTGCGTATATGTCATGTAGGTGAATGTGTATAGGACATACAGGAACCCTAAAGGGTCAGACCCTCATTCATTATTGTATCATTGGTTGTTTTGTATGATATAGGGACATATTAGGTTACTAATTCATCCTTGGGTCCCATTACTGGGTTCGGGGCGTGACATATTCATTCAATCAATAATATAAAAATACTGATATAATTTATTCACCTTACCTGGTTTACTGCGAGTCTCGTTAAAACCTAAATCCTACGCCCTTAGCGCTCAAAACTCAAATTCTACAATTCACGTTTTTCCCATATTAATTAACTCATTTCCCAAAATAATACCCATATAACCTTCCCTAGGCTCCATATACTCCAAATTAACATTTAAACTAATATTTAACACCCTTATTTGGTTTTCTAAACTATGCATGTAAGGTCCTGAAATTACACCTGCGGCGCTCACCCGGACCCTGAAGTCCAAAAACCATACTTCAACCTTAGAATGCCCAATATTCTAGAATTTTTAAATCAACATTAATTAAATAATAATTAACCCCTTAATAACCCCTTATCCCAATTTTGGGGTTATGCCTATGACGATTCTATGAAAAATCCATTCTACTAGACTTGTAGAGAATTATTCCTAGATTCTCGTGATAGTATCTGATTGTCAATTGGGTTTAAAATTTACAAGAAATTGAGGTAAAAATAAAAATTTAGCATACCCCAAGAGATACGCCTGCGCTGCTCCTACAACCAATCCGTTCTGGTAGAAATGAGGGCAACAGAAAATGGAATTCAGCGGTATTTCCTAATTTTCAATCGAGCGAGTATCCATTGAGGAAATGAGGAGAGAGGGAGAGAGAGAGAGTGCACGCAGGAGAAGCTCCTGCGCAGAAGAATTGGAAAAGGAAAAAAAGGAGGGGGGGCTCAGTACTTCCTGAAGGATGAAGATCCTTTAGGAAGTTTAACATATATATATATATATATATATATATATATATATATAATATTATATTAATATTATATATTTTATTATAATATTATATTATATTATATTAATATATTATATTATTTAATTAATAATTATTATTTAAGTTATTAATTTAATTTATTTATTTATTATTATTATTATTATTTTTTTTTTTAGGATCCACTACATTCTTCTGTAATAATTATTTTTGAGGCATTACACCTTTGGTTAATGAATCGGCAAGCTGCAAATGTGAGGGGGCAAAATCAATTTTTAAAGTGCCATTAGCAACAAGTTCATGAACAAAATAGTAGTCGATTGCAATATGTTTTGACTGAGAGCGAGTAACTGGATTGACTACCATAAAAATTGCACTTTGATTCTCACAAAGAATTTTGGGTGGCAAGAGTGTAACACGAAGGTCCCGAAGCAATTGAATAATCCAGGCAATATCCACAGTTGTAACGGCTAAGGAGCGATATTTTGCTTCAACGCTTGAACGAGAGACATTGCTTTATTTCTTAGAGGACTAAGAGACTAAATTGGCGCAAAAAAAGATAGCATAGCCCATAGTGGAGCGACGTGTATCAGGACAGCTAGCCCAGTCTGCATTAGATCGAGTAGGCAAGAAGATCATGATTGGACTGTTTATGGAGTTGATGTCCATGATGAGGAGTGCCTTTTACATAATGCAAAATACGTTTGAGGGCACGAAAGTGGTCCTCGGTGGGAGTGTGCATAAATTGGCAAATAGAATTCACACTGAATGACAAATCAAGCTTGGTGATGGTTAAGTACTGAAGAGCACCGGGAAGAGAACGAAACATAGTAGGGTCCGAGAACAACTTTAGTTCGGCTGAGAGGTGTTGTTTGACAACAATGAGACCTTTGAAAGTGCAAGAAAACTCAGCAATGGACTGAGAGCCACGTTGCATCAGTTGGAGTTCATCTTTGAGTTGTAGCTCTTGAGTCTTCGACCAGTGCGAGAATGAGACTTCAAGATCGATCACGCCAAGCCTTATGAGAATGACGTAAACCCAATTTCTCACGTATAGACTCCTCTATAAGAGAAGAATAGAGTAAACTGAGTAACGTCTGATCGATATGCAGCCAAGAAGTGTACCTTGGATTTGGCTTTGTGGATCCATCAAAGGCATGGATCATGGTCAGGGGAGCCACGATAGTACCATCCGAACAACCAAAAAGTTCTTGGCTGGCTAAGAGAGGAACAAATTGATTTTTCCACAATAGATAATTGGAGGAAGTTAGTTTAATGGTGAGCATATGCACCGTGGTGTTGAGCGAAAGAGTAGATGAGGAAGAAGCTGAATCAACCCTGATAGAATCAAAGAAAAACTTGGCTTTGATACCATAAAGATGTTTAACAAATAAAGAGTAATGACTGAAATCCTCCTTAATCATACGGAAGAGATAATGCCTTGTATATATAGAATAATTACACTTGTGTATTCATATAAAATATGAAAGAATCAAAATACAAATATTAAAAATATATTTACATATATCTACAACTATATCAATCGGATATTGTGGAACCGTATATTTACAGTTATATCAATTGGATTGATAAGGGAGAATCGAAGATTTTCCATGATATTTGCTAAATCAATTTCAGTTCCACAATATCCGATTGATATAACTATAGATATATGTAAATATATTTTGAATTTTGTATTTTAAATTTTGTATTTTGAATTTTGATTCTTTCCTATTTTATAGAAATACAACGTTTACCTCCTCCATATAGTTAAGGAAGATTTCAGCCATTACACTTTGTTTTGTTAAACATCTTTACGGATATTGTGGAATCAAAATTGATTTAGCAAATATATATGCATCATATATATACACACACACAAAGGTAGAACAGATTGAGCGATCAAACTGCCGCCTCCACTCTAGTTGTGTGCGTGCATTATAAGAGAGAGAACAGATTGAGCCATCACGCTGCCTCCTCCACTCTAGTTGTGCGTGTGCATTATGAGAGAGAGAGAGAGGACTATGGACAATATCAATGAGAGACTAACAGATGACATGTTGGTCGAAATTTTGCATCGCATGCCTTGCAAATTTGCGGCGAGGTGCAAGTGCGTGTGCAAGCGTTGGTCCTCCCTCCTCTCCACTCGTTTCTTTCACAGCCGCTTCGATTTGCGAGTAGCCCAGATGATCGGAAAGCACCATTTGCAGAGGTTCGGCGTCACCGTGTCAGCCCCAAATCATCAAGTACTCATAACTCCTGAAGTCATCCCACCCGGGCTTCACGAATTCACCCTTGATTTCCTCCCCGATGTTTACAAGAGAAAAAAGAAGGATTGCGTTGTGGGCTCATGCAACGACTTGTTCTTGTGCTCCACAAAAGGCAGCAAGTACTGCGTTTGCAACCCTTTCACCAGGCAATGGATTTCCCTGCCTCCTGTCTCCTGTCCCAAAAGCCTCGTACGCATTGGATTCGTATGTGACCCATTCGGCCATACACAAGAAAAAGGAAAAGGAAAAGAAAAAGAAGAAAGAAGAGGAGGTAACACAACTACGTTTAAGGTGGTCCGCCTTTTTCGGTTTGATTATATCATCGAGGGTTCATCCGAGTTAGATATGGAGTTCTTCTGTTCGGAGAAATGGGAGTGGGAGTGCAGAGTGGTAGTCTTGCCTCCAGAAAGGCGGCTCCGGTACGTGGGATTTCCCTATTGGCCGGCCGTTCCCTACAAAGGATGTTTGCATTGGATCGTGTCAGGGAAAGATATTCTTGTCTTCGATCCTTACAACATTGATATTAACAGCAATGAGATTTGCAGACTCATTGGAACTCCCGGAGATGCAAACCCGAGGTGTAGTCTCGATGCCTTGGGGGTGTGTTGCGGCTGCCTGCGGATATCTCAGTGGGCTAGTACTGGGGTGTTGAGCATTTGGGAACTCGACGACAATGAGCCAAGGGAGAGCGACGGGTGCCCGTGGGGTCTGGTGCACCGAGTTAACATGCGAGAGGAGATAAGTTGGAAGAAGAAGGGTTGCCGGCCGCCCGGTTGGGTAAATAAGGATCTATTAAAGGCTCAGGTGATAGCCTTCCATCCTTACGATTCTAATGTTGTGTATTTGAGGTATCCTAAATCGGTACTTGAGTGTGACTTCGGAGCCGGAATTTTGAAGGTAGCTGCAAGGCGTCCATGTGAAGAATTCTATGGTGCAGGCAGAGTGTTTACGCTTGTATCCCCAACTTGGCCAACTCCGATGCCTCGACAATGCCCCCTCCCCCTCTAATGCAACACTGCAACAGACATCCCCCAGCTAAGAGAAAGACTTAATGACACCGTATGTATGTATGTATGTATGTATTATTATTATTATTATTATTTTGTTGTTGTTATTATTATTATTATCTTATCTATCTTGCCTATCAGTGCTACAAATTAACTTAGAATTCTATGAATAATCCTTATCATATATTTCTTTTTTAACTAAAATAATAAATAATTACTTACACCCCAGAAAGGTTTTGAATTCCGATTTATATCGATTTCAACGAGATGTAATATAAAATTATTTTAAAATTTCAAACACAAGAACAATTATTTTCATCATTTGCACAAAAAAAAAAAAATGTTTTGCCCTAACTCTATAATATTATAGAGGGGAAACTACGATCATTTGTTTGCATGTTTCCTTCTTTCGTGTAATATTTAGATAATATTTTAAATGTTTGTTGAAAATTAGTATCTCCAAGAAGGCATAATCATATGACTTCTGTGTTAAAGATCTCTAACTTAAATCATAAGAGGAGCAAAAACGAGTATGAGATAAGAGATGAACTACCTCCCATTATATATAGTCTAGACCTAGTTTAGGTCGCTAATTAATAAAAAAAAAACCATATTTTGAAAGATTATTTGATGTCTTCTTCTTTTAGAGGCCAACTGTTTGCCTTTATATTTACGTTGTGTTTAATAACATGGGGTCGAATGTCTTCTTCTTTAAAAGCCATTTGTTTTGCCTTCATATTTACCTTGTGATTAATAACATGGAATTGAAAGTTTAGATTTGAATTTGTGTGACTTCAAGTAACATTGCTTAGAATACAAGCCCTAAAAGTTCATGTTTTTAAACTAAAAATTAAGGTTTTGATAAACAATTATGGAAGTTAAACTCTTAAGAGGTGTACTGTAACGATCTGATTTCTACTACAACTATAAAAAAAATACTATGAAACCATCAACCTAAGCAGTGAGAAACTGAATTCATATAATCATAACCATAAATATACTATACCAGAATGCCAGAATATTTTCCAAAATATACATATACAACTATTCACAAAAATATCCTCAACTGAACTAAGGCTATACAAAAATAACCCCCTTCCCTATAATACTCACCCTACTGACAAGGCAGCACCGTAACCCCCTCTATCTGCAAGCTTGATCTGCTCGCCTAGTTGGATCATCTGAAAATTTTCAAATTACTGAGATGAGACAACGCTCAGTAAGACGAAATATATTACTGTTAGTGTGTGGCAAATGAGTTACATTTCTGTAAAAATCTAATTTAAAAACATCATGAATAACTGAATCCGAGAATACAGGTATAAATAACATATAATTTAGCTTCTACCTACATTGCTTAACATATCCATCTTTATAAATTTTATATTCATAATACTTCTAATATTCACAGATACATCTACTGTTTCTGTAAATCTATATATACATATAGTAACTGAGAAAATTCCCCTAGATGGACAACTGTATGTCATGATTTAAACCCTCATGACAGGGTTGTGCGGCCCATGGGCGGGATTCATCACTGGTTGGCATACCAGGATAAATCACTATTCTGCAAAAGTCAGATCGACCTCCTCAACCCTAATTGACGGGGAGCCTGTCCACTCCGTAGGCACGATCGACTGCTATAAATCCACATACTATATCAGTTATGTGGTTGCACTCTGTACTATAAATAGTTTTGGTACCATGTTCTGTAAACTAATCTGTAATGGTCCATCAGGGTCTGATACTATATAATACATTTTCTATATACAATCTATTTGTTTTACTATGATTCTATATTAATTGTATGAACCATGACAATGTAATAAACTGTATCTATATCAATTGTATTTTTGTAATAAACTGTGTATCTGTATGTCATGGTTCTGAAAAACTGTATAATCATGGTACTATGAAAGGTGTAAAAACATTTTCCTATCTGTATACACTGTAAAACATGGTCATAGAAATACTGTAAAACATGCTTCTATAAGTATTGTGTAGCCATAACTTTGTAATAACTTTATAATCTATATATAACATGATACTGTAGAAACTAGATAATCATAACTCTGTAAAAAGTTGTGTAATATCCTGTACTATATCAATATTCTCATGCCGCACAAACTAAAATTCATTAAACATGATTTATAAAATTGTCTAAAGTCCTGCTCTGAAAAACCCATGAATATATACTATATTTTACTGGTAAAATTTCTATTTAAACTAACATAGCATATTTGCCTTACCTGATTACTAAAAGCCCCTAATATGACTGGTCCTATACCCGCAAGGTTCCCCACTTAACACCCTAAAAATAACATCTCCTAGAATAAAATATCATTATTTTTCTATGTACAACATTTTATATAACTATGGGAAAGGGAAATACTGAATAAAATGCCTTACCCTGAAATTGAGATGGAATTCAAATCATTCCCACCAACGATCCACTCTGGTAAACTTGTAGAAAACTTTCCCAAAAGCGTCGTGGCGGCCTCAAATCGTCGATTCGGTAAGAAACGGAGCCGGAATAGAAGAGAGAAGGGGAGGGAAACATTTTAGAAAGAGAGAGAAGGGTTTCTTGCACCAAATTTCTGTGAAAAAATCGATTTTAAGAGTACTTATAGCCATGGATTCGTCGACGAGTCCCTTAAGAATTTCATCGACGACCATGAACTCCTCTTCAACGATTTTCAGACTGCCAAAACCTCCTCTCGGTATCTTCTCGTCGATAAGACGTGTCCTTGTCGATGAGATCCTCATACACCCTCGTCAATGAATCCTCTATGTTCGTCAACGAGGCCCTGATTCATTCATTTCTTGGGTTATTACATTATCCCCTCCTTATAAAATTTCATCCTCGAAATTTACTATATATATGATTCATTATCTATTAAGATAAACGGTCTACTTATTTTATTACTTGCCCTCACTTATGGCGGAGGAATACCGTGGTTACATAAGTAGTTCTGGGAGATTACAATTATACCATAAAAGAAAAAAAATTCTCCCAAAACCAAAAAAAAAAAAACACTACCTATGCTATACTCTACATTACAATTGCACTGGACTAAATTAAAATAAAATTACCATCACTTTAGCTTACAAATCATTGTTATATCCCACTAAACAGGTGGGGGTATTTCTGTCTGATCTTATCTTCAAGCTCCTAAGAAGCTTCTTCTATCACGTGATTCCTCCACAAGACTTTTACTAGTGGTATCTTCTTACCGCGCAATTCCTGTTTTTTTCTATTTAAGATATGTACTGGAGCTTCCTCATATGCTAGAACATCACAGAGTTCTAATTCTGCATAATAGATAAAATGAGAAGGATATGGGACGTATTTCCTTAACATAACATGAAATACGTCATGTATTCTGAATAGAGATGATGGTAAAGCTAGCTGATTGGCAACTAACTCAATCATCTGGAGTAACTCAAATAAGCTAATAAACTTAGGGCTCAACTTATCCTTCTTCCCAAACCTCATGATTCCCTTCAGTGGTGCTATTTTCAGAAATACATAGTCACCCACTTCAAATTTTAATTCCCAGCGACGAGTGTCAGCATAACTTTTCTGCCGACTCTATGTTGTACTAATTCTATCTCAAATAATTTGGACTTTATCATACACCTGTTGTACTATTTCTGGCCCTAAAACTCACCTCTCACTTAGCTCACTCCAATATAAAGGAGAACGACACCTCCTACCATAAAGCACTTCATAAGGTGTCATGCCTATGCTAACCTGATAGCTGTTGTTGTAGGCAAACTCCACTCGTGGCAAATACTAGGTCCAGCTACCCCAAAATCCAATACACACGCTCGCAGCATATCCTCAAGTACCTGGATCGTTCTCTCTATCTGACCGTCTGTCTGAGGATGGAAAGCGTTACTGAATGCTAATTGAGATACCAAAGCCTCCTACAAGTTCTTCCAAAATCGTGATGTAAAGCGTGGATAACGGTCTGAGACTATAGATACCGACACTCCATGGGGTCGAACAATCTCCTGTATGTAAATCTTTGCTAATTTATTCATAGAGTAGCTAACTTTAATGGGTAGAAAATGAGTTATTTTCGTCAGCCTATCAACAATCACCCAAATGACATTCTGACCAAGTAGTGTCGACGATGGCCTAGTAACAAAATCCATGAATATGTGGTCCCATTTCCACTCAACCTTAACCTACTGACACGTCAAGCATTGCTGCACAAATTCTGCAATCTCCCTCTTCATAACACTCCACCAGAATTACTCTCGTAGATCCCTAGAAATTTTCATAATGTCGGGATGAACTATGTATAGAGACCCGCGAGCCTTCTCTAGAATCGTTCTCCTAATGCTATCATCCGCAGGCACGCACTGTAACGACCTGCCATTTATTTGGGTTTTTTATTTTATTTTATACTATAACATTTAAAATACTCTGATACCACACTGGATTAAACCTAATCATCAACCTAAGCAACGAGAAGCAGAAATCAAATAAACATAACCATATATAATTATATACAATACCAAAGTGCTAAAGTGTTTCCCAAAATATACATATATGTCTGTTTTCCAGAATACCCTCAACTGGCTAGGGCTATACATAATACTCCCAAAAATACTCACACTATTGTCAGGGCAATACCAAGGCCCTTCTATCTGCGAGCCTGATGTGCTAGCCTACCTAGATCACTTGAAAAATGTTAAAGTAATTAGGATGAGCCAACACTCAGTAAAACGAAATATGCTATTGCTAGTGTGTGGCGAATGAGTTACAATGCTGTGAAAATCTATTATTATATAGTCATGTATCACTAAAACTATAAAGAACAATACCATTAATATAAATCTTCATCTTTTACCTGTTGCTTAACATTTCTATACTTTAGGTTTCTACTCAAAATACTGCTAATATATATATATATATTCTTTTTCTATAAACCTGTATAAACATAGTAATAACTGTAATCTTTCCTATGGATAATTGTATGTCATGATTTAACCCCTCATGACAGGGTTGTGCGGACCATAGGTGGGATTTACCCTGCCTGGCCAACTAGGAATAAATCACTATACTCCATAGTATGATCAGCCCTTTTCAACCCTTATCTGATGGGGAGCCTGTCCACTTGTGGGCTCTATGTGATCGACCTTTATATCACGTATTAACTGAATAGGTGGTTGCACTCTATATATTGTATGTAGCTATGGTACCGTGCTCTGTAAACCGTATGGTCCAATAGGGTTTGATACTATATAATACATCTCTATATACGACTATCTGTTTTACCATGATTCATAAATGTATAAGCCATGACGTTGTAGGAAACTGTATCTATATCAACTGTGTTTCTGTAATTAACTATAAATCTGTATGTCATGGTACTATAAAACTGTATAATCATGGTATTTCTATCATTGCTGTAAAATATATTTACTGTCTATATATTATGTAAAACACATCTCTGAAAAATATTGTAAAGCATGTTTCTGTACTATATCTATATTTTCAAGCCACATGGAAATTTTAAAACATATTAATCATATTTGATAAACTGTATAAATCTCTTTGCTGTAAACAATACTCTGGTGGAACATTTATAATTTTATATTGAAAATATACTCAAATAACCTAGCATATCATATTTCCTTTACCTGTTTCTTGCTAAAAACCCCTTACTATAACGGATCCAACACTCGCAGGGTTCTCCACTCAACACCCTAAAAACCATAAATCTCAGAACAAAACATTACTATTTCTACGTCTATTACATTTCTTATAACTCCTAGAAACTCAAATTCCAAATAAAAGACCTTACCCTAGATTTGGGATGAATTCCGACTTCGTCCCACCGACAATCCGCCCTAGCAAACTTGAAGAGAACCTCACCTAGAGCATCGTGGTGGCCTTAGATCGTCGATCCGGCGACCGATGGGGCTGAAATAGAAAAAAGATGGAGAAGGAGCCGTGGAGGAGAGAGAGGGAGGGTTTCGGCTGAAATTTCTCCGATTAAAATCAGTTTAGAGCTATTTATACTGCAGGATTCGTCAACGAGCCACGTCATCTCATCGACGAGTCCTTCAATAATTTCATTGACAAACTTCCTCCTTCGTCGATGAATTTCAGTCTGTCCCAAAAACCCGTCTTAGTATTTTCTCGTCGACGAAGATAGGACCTCGTCGATGAGGTCCTAAAGAACTCTCGTCGACGAAACTCCTGTGTTCGTCGATGAGGCCTGGGGAAATTTTAGGGAATTATCACCTCTAAAATGCAATGTCGTCAACGAACATGGAGCATTCGTCGACGAAGTCTACTGCCTCCTTCTGTTCCTATTTACATTTTCCTCCCTCTTTATTAATAAAATCCTATTATCCTTCGGGTCACTACACGCACTGTAGTGACCCGAAAAATAATAGTATTCAAATAATAAGAGGGAGAAAAATGGGAACAGGAACAGAAGGAGACAGTAGACATCGTCGATGAAGGTCTTCAAGATTTCATCAACGAGAAAATATCGAGCAAAGGTTTTGGGCTGTTTTGAATTTTATCGATGAAGGGTAAGATTCGTCGATGAATTTATTGAAGGACTCGTCGACGAGGTGATGTGTCTCGTCGGCAAATCTGACCCTATAAATAGTGAAAACTAGGATTTTTATCACATTTTCAGTGCTCTCTCTCTCTCCCCCTCTCTCTCTCTCCTACGGTCTCTCTCCCCTCTCTCTTCGATTTTGGCCCCGCCAGTCACTGGATCGATGATCCGAAGCCACCACGACGCTCTTGGCGAAGTTCTCTGCAAGTCTGCCGAAGCGGATTGTCGGTGAAACGAAATTGGATTTCATCCCAAATTCAGGGTAATGCCTTTTAGTCCATTTTTGGCCTTATGACAGTTATAGGAAATGATGTAGGCGAAAAAATACTGATATTTTGTTCTGAAAAATGTTATTTTCAGGGTGTTATATAGGAGGCCCTACGAGTATTAGGCTAGTAAACCATAGGGGCTTTTCAGTAGTCAGGGGAAAATATGTTATGCTAGGTATTTTTAAAATATTATACAGTTTATTAAATTATGAAAATTATGTATTAAAGTATTGTGTGGCTTTAGAATATGAATATAGTATGGAGATATGTTTTACGAATTTTAGCACCATGATTTTATGAATTTCAGCACCATGATTTTATGAATTTCAGTACCGATGGAGTATAGTGATTTACCCTGGTCGGCCAGCCAGTGTAGATCCCTCCTACGGGCCGTACAACCCTATCATGAGGGGTTAAATCATGACATACAGTTATCCATAGGAAAAGTTTTTAGTTACTATTATGTATATGCAGATTTACAGAAACAGGGAACATACTTATGTACACTAGAAGTATTTTAAATAGTAACCTACAACACTGTTATGTTAAGCAACATGGAAAGGGTGGTGGATTTTATCACTTGTACTGTATTTACATATTCAGTTATACATGATTATATGAAACATATTTTCATAATATTGTAGCTCAATTTCCACACACTAGTAATAATATATTTCGTCTTACTGAGCGTTGGCTCATCCTAGTATTAAATCATTTTTCAGGTGATCCAAGTAGGCGAGCAGACCAGGCTCGCAGATAGAGGGGCTTCAGTAGTGCCCTATCAGTGAAGTAAGTATTGTGGATGATTTTTGTATATCCCAGCATAGTTGAGGGTATTTTGGGGAACATATATAAGTGTATATTTTGAGAAACATATTAGTACTCTAGTATTGTATATATATTTACATATGGTTGTGTTTATTTGATTTCTGCTTCTCACTGCTTAGGTTAATGATTGGATTTACCCCTAGTACAGTATTAGAGCATGTAGAATGTCATTATATATATATATATATATATATATATATATATATAACATGAAAATTAAGTAGGTTGTTACATGCACAATCTAGTGCGAAATTTCAAAGCCCCATCATCAGAAATGCTCAATTCCTCTCCCTGACCATCCTGTATTTTGGCTATAAATTCGCTAATTTTAGATCATCCTCTTGATCAGCTTTAATTCTTTCATATAGTGTAGGCTGCACAACCAGGTTGGCAATAAACGCCTGAGGATCATCTTCCACTAACTCCACACCGAGCATTTCCAAGTCCATCTGAATTGGGTGCTGAATTACTGTTACCAACTGTGTTGTACTCTCTGATTTACGGCTTAGTGCATCGGCCACCACATTTTCTTTACCTAAGTGGTAACTGATGGTGCAATCGTAATCCTTAATGAGTTATAATCATCTCCTTTGCTGCATATTCAACTCTTTTTGTGTAAATAAATACTTTAAACTCTAATGATCAGAAAATATTTCACATTTCTCACCATATAAATAATGCCTCCAAATCTTCAGTGCATGTACCACTGCAACCAATTCCAGATCGTGAGTGGGGTAGTTCTTTTCATATTCTTTCAACTACCTGAAAGCATATGCTACCACCCTACCATGTTGCATCAATACACAACTGAGCCATTTCAAAGACGCGTCACTGTAAATTACATAGTCATCACCTCTCGATGGAATCATCAGTACTGGTGCAGTGACGAGTCGCTGCTTTAATTCCTAAAAACACTACTCGCATTCTTTATTCCGTACAAATCTGGCATTTTTCCAAGTCAAACGCGTGAGAGGCCTTGATAAGGCTAAAAACCCCTCAACAAATCGATGGTAATAACCTGCCAGTCCTAAGAAACTTCTGATTTCCTGAATGTTCTTCAACCTGACCCAATTCACTACCATATCAATTTTACTAGAATCTACAGAAATACCATCCCCTGAAATCACATGATCCAAAAATGACACCTTCTCTAACCAAAATTCACATTTACTAAACTTGACATATAACTTTTTCTCCCTGAGCGCCTGCGGTACCTATCTCAAATGCGCCTCATGATCCTCAAAAATCCTTGAGTAAACCACTATATCATCAATAAAAACTACTACAAACTGGTCTAAATATTGGTGAAAAACTTTATTTATCAAGTCCATGAATACAACTGGGGCATTCATCAAACCAAATGGTATAACGAGGAATTCATAGTGTCCATACCTAGTCCTGAAGGCTTTCTTCGTGATGTCCTCTGCTTTTACCCTCACTTGATGATAACCTTATCTGAGGTTAATCTTGGAATACACTTGTGTATCCTGGAGCTAAACAAACAGATCATCTATACGGGGTAGAGGATATATGTTCTTAATAGTAACCTTATTTAACTCCCTGTAATCAATGCACATCCTCATAGACCCGTCTTTGTTCTTTACGAATAACACTGGAGCTCCCCACAGTGATACACTAGGTCGTATAAATCCCTTTATCCAGTAAGTCTTACAATTGATCCTTTAATTCTCTCAATTCAGTTGGAGTCATACGGTAAGGAACCTTAAAAATCGGTGTTGTCCCTAGAAGTAAATTTATAGCAAAATCTACCTCACGTTTGGGAGGCAACCCAGGTAGCTCTTCCGGAAAAATATCTGGAAATTCCCTTACCACTGATGTACTGTCCATCCTCAATTCATTTTCTGATACCTCTTTTACGAAAGCCATAAATCCCTAACTTCCATCCAGGAGCAGTCTGCTCGCCTGCATGGCTAACACTATCTGTGACGAGGCACGTACATGTGAACCAACGAATCTAAATTCCTGCTTGCCAAGGGGTCCAAAAATCACATCTTTTTTATGGCAATCAATACTGGCGTGATTAGATACCAACCAATCCATACCCAGTATTACATCAAACCCATGCATATCTAATATAACCAAGTTAGCTAGTAACACTCTCCCCTGAATTTCGATTGGGTAACCCCTAAGCACCCTTGGACACCTCAACACTATCTCCGATGGTGTAGCTACTGACAATTCTGTATCTAATAATTGGGTTTCATTTCCAGACAATTTGACATAGGTTGCAGAAACAAAGGAATGAGTAGCACCTAAATCAAACAAAATAATAACTTGATATGATAGAACAATAAAAGTACCTGTCACCACATCCGCGGCAGTCTCAGCATCACTCGACGTCAAAGCGTAAACCCTCGCTGGGGCTACATTCTTCTGCTGGCCTCCACGAACTGCCTAATAACCTCCCCGATAGGGTCTGGAAGCTAGTACCTGAATCGGCAGTCCTGGGCATGCTCATGCCATGTGGCTGGGTCTCCTACAACGATAGCATACATCTCTCCCTATCCAGCACTGCCCCAAATATGGTCTCTCGCATGTATGACATATTGGGTAGGTCTGCACACCCTAATTCTCACAAGGTCCTGTCGTCTACCTCTGATCTCCCTTATCACAGCCTCCTTTCCATGGGCCTCGATTGGAACCTGTCTGAAAACCCTGAGGTGCGGGCCTCTTTCTCTAACTCTAAGCTGCAATACCTCTCTGTATGCCACCCTCAATAATCACAACCCTATCCACGACCTTTGCAAATGTCTAAGCCCCAAAACCAATCACTTGCTCAAACAAGTTCTGTCTTAGACCGTCTTCAAACTTTCTTACCTTTTTCTCTTCATCTAGTGTTAAATGTGGGGCAAATTGCGACAACTCAATAAATCGAGCTGCGTATTGAGATACTATCATTTGCCTTTATACTAGATGCATAAACCCTGCTACCTAAGCGCTCTGAACGATAGAAAGGAAATATCGCTCGAAGAATAGCTCCTTGAATCGAGGCCACATCATCGGCACTGAATTCGACAGCCAGAATCAAGCCTTGCCTGGTGGACCTTATAAACCCAGCTCAAGCTACCTTTATTCAGAGGAGGAGTATGGTGGAAAATATTTATCTAGTGTAGGAGTTATTTAAGGGATATGCTAGAAGGAGAGTATCTCCTAGGTGCCTCTTGAAAATAGATCTAAGGAAAGCATACGACAAAGTGAACTGGACTTTTCTCTTAGATTTACTAGTGCACCTGAATTTCCCCCCTATGATGATCAGATGGATTATAGAGTGTGTCTCTTCCACCTCCTTTTCCATTTCCCTAAATAGGAGATTCTGTGGGTTCTTTAAAGGTAGGAATGGCCTTCGACAAGGTGATCCCATCTCCCCCCTCTTATTTGTTTTATGCATGGAGTATCTGTCAAGGCTTCTAAAATCACTAGAAGGGAAATTTTTCTTTAAATTGCACCCGAGATGTGAAGAACAGGGAATAACACACTTGATATTTGCTGATGATCTCATGTTATTTTCTAGGGGTGACTTTGTGTCTGTAATATATTTAATGGATTGCTTGGAAAACTTCTCTAGGTGTTCGGGACTTGCGGCTAACTCCCTGAAATCAAATCTGTTTCAAGCAGGGATTAAGGATCACGAACTGGGGAAGATTCTGAATTTAACTGGTATATGATTGGGCGAATTCCCAATTCGATACTTGGGTGTCCCTTTGCTTTCTTCCAGGTTGACATCTATGCATTACAGTCCCTTGGTCAATCGTATATCATACTTGTTGGAGGTTTGGCCAAGGAATACCCTCTCATATGCAGGGAAATTGGAGATTATTAATTCAATTATTCAAGGGGTGGAATGCTTTTGGCTTGCCATCTTCCCCATCCCCTTGAATGTGCTCAGTCAGATTGTGAAGCTATGTAGGGTCTTCTTATGGAATGGAAGAAGGAAACCGCTGGTAGCTTGGCAGGATATCTGTCTCCCTAAGGATGAAGGAGAACTCGGGGTTGTTGATTTGAAATCCTGGAATATGGCCTTATTGACTAGAGCCCTTTGGAACATACATGCCAAGAAAGACTCCTTATGGGCTAAGTGGATCCACCATAACTATTTAAGCAATTGCAGGAAATGGGAGGTTACAACAAAGAAGGAGGACTCTAACCTGTTCAAGAAATTGTTGGAGATTCGAGATCAGTTGGTGGAAAAATCTGGAGGTGTGGAAAGAGCTTCTCTACTACTGGAAGAGTGGGAATGTAACTCCCATAGATGCTATGATTTTTGGGGAGAAAGAAAATATAAAATTCCCTGGGTTAAGGAAATATGGTTCAATGGAACCCAACCAAAACAATCCTTCTGTCTCTGGCTGGCAGTGAAGGAAATACTCCCTATATGTGATAAGCTAGTGGGAATTGAAACTGATATGGAATGTACCTTCTGTAAAGCTAGAATTGAAACTATGGATAATCTCTTTTTCAAGTGCAACTTTTCAAATGAGGTTTGGAAGATCGTTAAAGAATGGATGGGCTTAAAGAGGGGTATGACAACCATAAAGGCTGCTGTGAAATGGATGCATAAGGAGGCTAAAGGTAACAACATTATATCTGCAGGAAAGAAAATTGGCTTGGCTGTAACCGTGTATTTTATATGGCATTTTAGAAATAAATTCAGATTTGAGGGGCAAGCTATCTCTCCCCTTGAGTTTGTTAAAGTCATTCAAAGACACACCTACATGACCGTATTTAACAAATTTGATATGCATGTGGTTAGCTAGTTCCAAGTATATCACCCAAAGCTAGTTATATATGAAATGGTCTGAATGACCCCTAGGGATTCCTAGGCTTTGATGTAATTTTGATATTACTCATGTATGGCTAATGATGTATCCTGGGGATGCCCGAGTCTCCTAATGTAATTTTAGTATGATTGGAACCTTTGTTCCTTGGAAGTTGATGTATCTTTTTGTATGTTTGGAACCTTTGGTTCCTTGGTATTGCCTGGGGATGCCCAGAGTAGTTGCACATACTTACTTTGATCAATATACATTTACCATTTGATAAATAAAAAAAAAACCCCTTCCTCATAATACTCACCCTACTGACAGGGTAGCACCATAGTCCCTTATATCTGTGAGTCTGATATGCTCGCCTAACTAGATAACCTGAAAAATGTCAAATTACTAAGATGAGACAACGCTCAGTAAGATGAAATATGTTCTCGCTAATGTGTGGCAAATGAGTACATTTCTGTAAAAATCTGATTTAAAAATATCATGAATAACTGAATCTAAAAATACAGGTATAAATAACATATAATTTAGCTTCTACCTACGTTGCTTAACATATCCTCTTTATAAATTTTCTATTCATAATACTTCAAATATTCATAGATACATCTATTGTTTATATAAATCTGTATATACATATAGTAACTGAGAAAACATCCTTAGATGGATAATTGTATGTCATGATTTAACCCCTCATGATAAGGTTGTGCGGCCCGTGGGTAGGATTCATCACTGGTTGGCCTACCAGGATAAATCACTATTCTGCAAAAGTCAGATCGGCCTCCTCAACCCTAACTAATAGGGAGCCTGTCCACTGCATAGGCACGATCGACTGCTATAAATCCACATACTAAATAGCTACGATACCGTATTCTGTAAACTGATCTGTAATGGTCCATCAGGGTTTGATACTATATAATACATTTTTTGTATACAATCTATCTATTTTACCATAATTCTGTATTAACCATGACGTAGTAATAAACTGTATCTGTATCAACTGTATTTCTGTAATAAACTGTGTATCTGTAGAAACTAGATAATCATAACTCTGTAAAAAGTTGTGTAATATCGCGTACCATATCAATATTCTCATGCCGTACAAACTAAAATTCATTAAACATGATTTATGAAATTGTCTAAAGTCCTGCTCTGAAAAACCCATGAATATATACTATATTTTACTGGTAAAATTTCTATTTAAACTAACATAGCATATTTCCCTTACCTGATTACTGGAAAGCCTCTAATATGACTAGTCCTGTACTCGCAAGGTTCCCCACTCAACACCTTGAAAGCAACATCTTCCAGAATAAAATGTCATTATTTTTTTGTGTACAACATTTTATATAACTATCGGAAAGACAAATACTGAATAAAATGTCTTATCCTGAAATTGGGATGGAATTTAAATCACTCCCACTAATGATCCACTTCGGTAAATTTGTAGAGAACTTTCCCAAGAGCGTCATGGTAGCCTTAGATCGTTGATCAGGCGAGAAACGAAGCCAGAATCGAAGGGAGAAGGGGAGGGAAACGTTTTAGAGAGAGAGAGAGAGAGAGAAGGGTTTCTTGCACCAAATTTTAGTGAAAATTTTGATTTTAAGAGTACTTATAACCCCGGATTTGTCGACGAGACACTTCATCTCTTCGACGAGTCCCTGAAGAATTTCGTTGATGAACCTGAACTCCTCGTCAACAATTTTCAGACTGCCAAAAACCCCCTCTTGATATCTTCTCGTTGACGAGACGTGTCCTCGTCGACGAGATCCTCTTGTACCCTCGTCGATGAATCCCCTGTATTCGTCGATGAGACCCTGATTCATTTCTTGGGTTATTACAGGTACTGCCTTAGAGCATATTTCTAAAATCTTAAGGGGTCTCTCAATGGTTTTGGATCATTTAGTAGTTTTAAGCATGGGTAAATAAATTATCCACCATATTAATATATCATGATCTTGGTGTTATTACCACTGAACTACATATATGTGAGATAATCTGATGCACAAAGTTTTTGCATATAAAAGATATCTTTTTATATATTTATTGAAAATAAAAAAGTGTGCTCTTTTGAAACATTTATCTAAATTTTAAAAATTAAACTACAAAAAATGTATTTTCATATTAGAGTACCTCCTTAAAATGTTTATTTTTTTTTAGAATTAAAATTAAAAAAATTAAGGGATCAAAAGATATGTGCTTTTAGAAGGGTGCCTCTCTCTACACATTTAAAAAAAAACAATTTACTTTGTTTATATACCATTCTCTATGTACGCCTATCTCAAAAATCAAATTAATCATCTTTTCTTTATAACTATATAAATAATGTAATTTTTCCTTTCGATTAACCAAGAAGTGAACATTGATCTATGTGAGCCAGCGGGGATCGTGGATGATGAGAATTCTTGGTGAACCAGTGAAGACCGTGAATGGTAATGGAGATGTGTCCCAGGAGTCGAGTTGATCGAACGTCCAATTGATGCACAGAAGCAGTGTCTGCATCCGGACTTTATCTTGATCAACGAGACCTAGGGGGGAGGACGCTAGGCCTGGCAAAACGGGTGATGACCCGTCGGGTCACCCGGATCCGCCCGTTTAAAACGGGTTCGGGTTTAAATAAGTTAACCCGTTTAATATTTGGGCGGGTCACGGGTTAACCCGTTTATAAACGGGTTCCCCGGGTTTGGGCGGGTCACCCGGCGGGTGACCCGTTATTTTGGATCCTTATTCCTTATTCCTTAATGCATAATTCCAACCCCAGCCCAAGCGCCAGCTTCAGCCTTCAGTCACGAGACTCACGACTCACGACTCACTCACGCACGCGGCACAGCGCACATACCTTCACTCTTCAAGCTTCAGGCTTCAGGCTTCACTCTCAAGAGTCAAGAGTCTCAATCAACACAAAAAAAACCCTAAGGGCTCTTAGTCTCTTTAACCCGCGCCGCGGCTCTCGAGTCTCAAGCTCTCAGCCTCTCCCGAGTCTCCTCATCTCTGACCTCTCAACTCTCACTCTCTCAGCCTCTCCCGAGTCTTCTCATCTCCAACCTGACCTCTCCTCTGGCTCTCCTCTGGTGCGCTGCTACTTGCCGCCGTCGGACCTGCTGGTAGCTCGAGTCGTCGTCTCCAGGTCTCCTCCAGGCTCCACGGACCACAGCCACTGTCAGTCATCCCCAGCTCCATAGACGGACAGACCACCTGACTCCAATCCTGAGGTGAGTTGCAGAGCCACAGAGGTGACTCAGGTGAGTTGAGATTTTTTTATTTTTTAGGTTCTCTGTTAGTCTGTTACTGCCTCACTGTCACTGAGTTGCTGGGCCACTGGTTTGTTGGGTTTCAATATGAAGCCACTGGTTTGTTGGGTTTCAATGTTTCATGGATGATGCATGATGGATTAAAAATTGTATTCATTAAAGGGATGTATTGTTTTTTAAATTTTATGTTCTTTTTATTTAAAAATTAATAAATAAAATGTAGTATTTTTTTAAAAAAAATATGCCATTTTATATGAAATTTTTAAAAATTTTAAAATAAAAAAATTATATTTTTTTAAACGGGTGACCCATTACCCGCCCGTTTATTAAATGGGCGGGTTAGGGTTGGCATGTGTTTGATCCGTTTAACATTGACCCGTTAATGACCCGGTCCGTTTATGACCCAGCCCGTTAGCGACCCGCCCAAACCCAACCCGCCCGCCCGTTTTGCCAGGCCTAGAGGACGCTGATTTGTAGATTTTGTACCATACTAGGAGATCTGAAGGACTCGTTGGTAACTGGAGTTCCTATGTGATAAAAAAAAAACGTTGATCACTATGAAATAATTGAATTAATTAAAAAAAAATTAGTTTGGGTAAAAATCAAACTCAACCTGGACAAAAAAAATTCAGTAAAGATAAAAATGGAACCAAACTGAATAAATTATTAATGGAAGAAAGGTTATCGAATTTATTCAATTAATTGGATTTTGGCAGTTATGCTCACCTCTACCACTATTTCTCTCTCCCGACCCGACAGCAAACACTAGCACTTCCATCATCGACCTGAACTCTCAATCTTCAACCTCTCCCATCCCCTCTTATGCATCGGTTTTCGCGAAGATGATATTATCCTCACCATCGCCCCCAATTCCATCTACATCCCCGTGCACTTCGTTGCAATCATCACTCTTGAATCGCGGCCGCCGTTAATTCATCCTATTCCGTTCGTGAGATTTCGCGACTCTGAATCCGAAGGTCGTCAATAGCATATTTACAAAACCATTCCCACTGATTTTGCCGTAGCAGGTATCACTATCTCCTTAATTAATGTCCACTTTCAATTCATGCTTATATTTTAAATATAATAACGAATATGACTAATATTCTTTTATTGTTCATGTATTTATAATAGTGGCCCATTCAACGAGTTTTTTCTCATTTTATAATTAAAAAAAATAAAATATAAAATAACACTCTAATTGAGAAATTTTTTTCCCAAATAATGCTCACATAATCTCGTAACTTCATGCTACAAGATTTAAAAGCGAAGCCAATAAGAAGCTGACGCGTGGCACAGTGCAGAGAAAATCTCGCAACATGAAACTAAGAGATTTAAAGACTCATGAACATGGTGGTGACACGTGACAGTGGGCAAATCTCGCAAGCAAAATTTACGGCTCTAATAACTTCCCTTTTTTGTAAATTTAAATTTAAATAATAAACATTCCCTTTCAATAAATTTAATCATAATTTTCCCTTATAAATATAATTTAAAGTTAAATTTAAATTTAAACTTAAATTTTAATTTTTAAATTGTAAATATATAATTTAAAAAAATTTTACATAAAAGAAATTATTGATTATAAATAAGTATTTTGTCATAAAAATTTGGATAAAATTCAAAAAAAAAATTTAAAATATGATTCTAACCCCTAAATTTACAAAAAATATTTAAAAAATTCTTATAATTTAATTTTATTGATGAAATGAATATTTTGTTAGTTAACTATTAAATGCATGTGGAATAACAAAATTTGTCCTTAATAAAATGATATTTTAAAATGACATTAATTTAGTAAATAAAAAAAATATATGATTATAATTGACTGCTTTGATGCTTTGGGACCGAACAAAAATAAGTGGATTAGAAACCGAACAAAAATTTCGAATTGACTGCTTTGATGCTTTGTGCCAACTAATTCTTTAAGTATGACAAAATAATTTGTATTATTTCAAAATTTTCTAAAAATATGATTAGAAAAAATAAATTTCTCAATAAGTTATAAAAATGCCTAGTAATTATAATGCTACAAAATGTTTATTGGATGTAATATTTAAAATTAACAATTAAACATTTTGCAAGACAAAGTTAAATTTATTATTTAAATTTAAATTTAAATTTGTAAAAAGGGAAAGTTATAATTAAATTTAAATTATAACTTTAAAAAATTAAATTTTATGTAAAGAAATAAATAACAAAAAAAAAGTTTTAAGTAAAATTGAAGCCCTGTAGAGCACATGCAAAATTAATGGGAAATAGATAATGAAATTTGATCCATGAGTATCGTGAGTTGACAAAAGTTAATCGTGTAAGGAGTGTGACTATTTCTAATACAAGTTTAATCAACTTGAAAACAAGTATGATGAACTCAGTTAGTAGCATTAAGACTCTAATTTACATATGTAATTATGAATATTATATTACATGCATATAGTCTCTCTAAGGAATGTATGAAAGATAATAGCAGCATCAATACCTCTTCGTACGTCTTAATTTTTTTATTTTTACTCTTTTTTATTATATTTTGACTATCCGCATACTAAACCAATTATTTTGACCCATCCTTTTGGTATTTGAAAGTAGGATTTGGGTCAAATTGGATTATTGTTAGAAAGTTTTTTTGTCTTAGTCACCCATTCATATTAAAATAATTAAATTTTTAAAAAATTGAGTCTAATTAAAAAACAAAAATAATAATTATCTCTACAATCCCTTTGACAAAAGGCATGTCTATTGCTAAATTAAAATATATGAAATATTCAAAACACAGAATATATAGTTTAATTTGCTAGGTTGCGCTTCAAGTTAATAATAAGCTGCAGTGTGAGAAGGGAGGAAGAAGGCAGGGATATTTCATGAGAACAAGATTTATTATTATTTTCTTTCAAGTTCAAAAATTGGACCTCTCTCGCCTTGACGCATGTGTGTAAGAATGAAAGTACAATATTATTTATATAAAATTAAAAGATAATAAAAAAATTGTAACATTATTTACGTGTGGAAAAAATTATTTTTAATTTTTCAAATAATTGTAAAAATATCAAATTAATTTTTTATTTTCTAAATTTATATAAAAAATTTAAAATATATTTTTATTTTATATATTTTTAATTTCTTACTTGAATACGTTCATTAAAATATTATTTTCATGAATGTAGAGAAAACCATACTAAACTTTTTATAATTATACAAATTTAAATTCAAATGCAAAATTAACGATTCTTACATGTTGTAACTACATGCAGTTTGAACTTTAAATTTGGATAGTAAATTAAAGTATAAGTTTAGAGAAATCATGAAATAAACTTTAATTAAGGATATACATACTCTCAAAATTAATATATCACTTAATCAATAATATTTTTTTATTAAAATTAATATACGTAATTAATTAATATACTTTAAGACAAATTTACTAGGAGTTTAATGGAGAGAACATATATTAAGTGCTCCCTAAGATTTTCGGTGCATGTAGTATATGGCGGTGACGGCAGGTTAACGTGTAAATGTTTAGAGTGCTGAAACACGTTTGGATCTGACGACGCACGTAAATGCATGCAGACATATAAATTTTAGTAATACGAATTTTGCTGTAAAAGACAATTTAATTTAAGGAATTAACTTAACTAGACATGTAAATTTTAGCGATACAAATTATGTGTCATTTTTTAGATTTGGCAGTATTGAATTCTTTAGATATACAAATTATTAAATGATATATACAAAAGAATAAAAAAAATAATCAATTATATGCAAATGAAATCAAAACAATCAATGATATACATACAAATAAAATGCAATTAAAATAATGCTAAACTACTCCGTGCCGCAGCGAGGCTGTCTCCGGGGTCGTGGTGGCTGCCGTCTGCGTCTACCCTCTCCCTGCTCGTCAGCATCATCAGATGTCCTGTCCCGTCATGCTGGATGTGGATCCTCTCCCTCAAGAGGTGCTGTATAATCATCATCAGCCATGCGGAGCTTACGCGGTGAGAAATGATACGATGTCTCGGGATGAGAACGAGGCGGCATAGGGGGTGCATCAACCTCCACCCCATCGAAAAGATCATCCAATAAAAATGACATGGATGGGGTAGCAGCAGAGTCGGATGGGGCATCAGTCGGTCTGCTTGACGGTCCGGCAATATCAGCTGCAGTGGAAGGCGCATAAGACGCTGACGGGCCGAACAAGTACTCAGCCTATACAACTGGTGGGGAGGACATGGGAGTCCCTGGACAACTAGAGGAGGCATGTCGTCCTCCTCGTACTGGAGCTGGTCGACCTCCTCGTGCTGGTACATTAGGTCGACCTCCTCGTTCTGGGATCCGTTGACCGTCCTCGTGGATGAGGTCTAGTGCAGCACTTATCAATCGGTGGATCGCAGGATCCGACGAGATCTGGTCTGCCTCAATAACTATGTCAACCTGCAGGATATGAACATATATTATTAACGCATTCAAATCGGAACGTATATCATAAAATGAGTCTTTCCCAGTCTTTCCTGTCGGCCACTAACTGATCTTAAGAGGCCTCTACACAACTTACAGCTGCCCGCGTCCTGTATACCGACCCGCGGCCGTGTGCATAAGACCCTCATTACCCCAGTGAATACCTGGGTCATCTAGCGAGCACTTGGATGTGCTCCGCTCACTCCTTGTACGATGTAGTCTCGCCGATGCTCCCACTTAACGCAGTTGGAATACGCATGCTTTTTCGTACGCGACCAGTCGTGACCCCCCTCGATTTCCCCCCCCCGCGCCGCCCATCCAATGCCGGTGGAGTCCGTCCCCCCAACAATATCTTACCCTCCGCTAAATGTAATAATGGGCGGGAAGACTGTTCGAATAATTTCGAATCCCTGTGACTGCAGGAATCGATTAGGGAGGGCGAGCGTCCGATAACACTCAACAATGAAAGCATATGGAGTGGCACTTCGCCGCCCTACCCACACGGCCTCCCTCACCGTCTGCATAGGCAGGCGGCATCCTTTGTTCGGCCTAGCAAAATCTCTTCCGTGTTCTCTAGTTCGGTAGGGCATCTATTAATAAACTGCCAGTAGACGAAACAAAAAGTTTAATACGGACTATACACAATTGAAAGACAAACGACAAGAAAGAAAAATATCATGCTGCATAATTATACTGATTATCACCCACTCTATGTCCCCTAGGGCAGTACAACTCGAAACCCAAACTTACCAGGCGCAATTGATGTGTGAAACGCAACCATCCGGATGCCTCAAGTCGTCACCCATCTGTATATAAGATGGAAACGTAAGTTCCCAAATGCAGACTATACGTATTTTTACGAATTAGGATCCGTTAATAGTTATTGAGTGAATGAGAAGGGATAGATAAAATTTGTACTAACCACGGGCTTTATGCGAGCGGAGAGGATAAACCAGGAACGAACGTCCTAACCCTCTCAATCGCAGGAGGAGGAGGAAGGGAAACCTCGTAGAGAGGCGGACTGAGGA